>NC_081180.1:235165515-235273373 GCF_029867415.1 Vicia villosa | reverse complement strand
GTAGGCACAGGGTCTTATTCCTTGGCGAGCAAAACTTCTCCCTCAAACCATTCAAACCTTAGCACCCCGTAGACCCCGAGCTACAGATGCTCTGATTCCCTCTAAGGGATATGTATGCAGAGGATCGCGATGATCTTTGCGAGCATAATCAAACAAACACCTTAGGTCCCCACCTATTTCACAAGAACCTCTCAATAACATGGAATGAAAAACAAAGCAAAGAAACCTATAGAGTACTATAGATAAGTTGGTTGCTAATACCTTCCCTTCGTATAACCAACCCTCTTACCCAAAGATCTCTTCCCCCACTTTTAAGGTTATTGCAACTTTTTTCCTTTTCCTCTTTTGGAAACAATAAAAAGTTTGGTCCGTACAAAAGAAAAATCATTTTTTGAGCACTCGAGCCCAAAGAAGGCATCAGGTGTCTCATCCCGAAAAAAGACAACGATTTTTCCCCGCGACAGAAAAATGGCGACTTCACTGGGGACCATCCTTTTTATTGTTTCCAAAGGAAGGGTTAATTCTATTTTATTTTTTTCATTTCATTTTTTGTTATATGTGTGGTTCTGGTTCTGTTACTTGCGTGGTTCTGTTACAAGTGATACATTATGGACAAATCCTAACCCGGATTAAGTACACATAAGAAATTAGGTGGAGGGTATAGTCATGTGCAGGCGCACTTGAGAATCCTTCCGCTCAGTGGAGGTTCCTTGTTGGTAATATATGTTTAGCATGTTTCGTAGCGAAGACATTATTACTTTCATTGAACTGTAGAAGCTGAGAGACCGTAGAACCCCAACCCATCCTGGCCTTATTAGGTTGTGGTGCAGAAACTATTCAGGTGAAGACTTGGATTAGTTGTCATGCGGAGAACCACACTCAGACGAGTTTTTCTTGAGAATATTACTGGCTCATGAGTTTAATTGTGGAAGGCCGGTAATATCCGAAAGAAAAATGTAGACTCTGACGTATCAGTAGAACATGTTGTGCAGGTGATTAACTAGAACTATCCCATTTTTGGTTCTCTGACCTCATGCTCGTGACTTTGGACCTTTGAACCTATGCGTTACCATGTTTGCGTTACCATGCTTGTGTTATCATGTTTGTGATTACCATGTTTGTGCTACCATGTTTGCTTTACCATGTTTGAATATGTGGCATCCATGCATCCATGCATTCATACACTCATTAGAAAACCTATCTTTTTTCCATAAAAAAAAAACATGATTTTTCCAAAAAAAATTTAGAGAATTTTCTTTGCAAACATTATAGGATTAAGTTATGGAAAAAAGGTATACCAAAAAGTACGGTTTCAAAGCGCCTGATGTAGAAAGACTGATAGAGTTAGCATCTTCTGTACAAGATCCTTGTAATTTTAGGAAAAGTTATGGAAAGCTTTTGCCTATTTTGAACACTCATGTTGATGAAGGACTTCTCAAGACTCTGGTTCAGTTCTATGATCCCGTCTACCGTTGTTTTACCTTTCCAGACTACCAGTTGGTACCGACCTTGGAAGAATATGCCAATCTTTTAGGTATTCCTGTGTCTGACAAGATACCCTTCAATGGTTTGGAAGCCATTCCTAAGTCACATGTCATTGCATCAAGTATCCACATGAAAAAGTCTGAAGTAGAGAGTAATTGGACTACCAAAGGAAACCTCCCGGGTTTAACTTCACACTTCCTGGTAAAGAAAGCCTTTGATTTCATCGAGACTGGTAGCATGATAGCTTTTGAAGCTACACTAGCCTTGCTCATCTATGGGTTGGTTCTGTTTCCCAATATCGACAACTTTGTTGATATCAATGCCATAAAGATCTTTCTTATTGGAAATCCCGTTCCGACTTTGCTTGGTGACATGTATTTCTCTGTCCATCATAGGAATCGCCAAGGCGGTGGAATCATTGTATGTTGTACACCTCTATTGTTCAAATGGATTGTTTCACACTTACCTGAGTCTCCTATTTTCACGGAAAACCGAGAAGGCTTGTGTTGGCCTCGAAGACTTATGTCTCTTACTAATAATGATATCCGTTGGTATACCTTGGCTCGCTGTGGTACAGAAACCATTGATAGTTGTGGAGAGTTCGCCAACGTACCCCTCATTGGCACGCAAGGAGGAATTAACTACAATCCGGTCCTAGCCCGACGACAACTCAGGTATGCAAATTCAGTTAAACCCATTGGTCCTACAGTGGAAGGTTACTTCTACCGAGAAGGGGATAATCCTAAAAGTTTGAAAGCGAGAATGGTGAGAGCTTGGTACGACGTCCGATGGAAAGAAAAAGGTGAGGAAAGAAATTGCATTGCCATGGACACCTACACTTGCTGGGTAAAGAAAAGAGCAAAAGAGTTCCAAATGCCTTATGCTTATGAAAAACCCATGTTTCCTACAGTGTCTCAACGACCCAACATTCCTTCTATGGAGGAATACCAAGACACTTTGGCTAAGATGAGGATAGAAAAAGATGCTTGGGAAGAAAAGTTTCGTAGCACTGAGGTGGAAAATAGAAAGTTGAAGAAAAGAGTGAAAGATCACGAAGAAACTCTCTATTATCAAGATGGATGGCTCATGAGTAAAGATGAGAAGATTCGTCAGAAAGACGCTGCAATCAAGAGGTACATCAAAGAAAGCAAGAAGAATCTTGAAGGCTCGACAAGCAACGCTCCGATTCCTGATGATTGGAAGAATATTGTTGACAAGCTAAGGACTGAAAAGGCCGAATTGAAAGCTCGCTATGGGAAAGAAATCATGAAACTCAAGCTGCACAATGCATTTGGTTCTTCGTCTGATGAAGATGCTTAGGATTTGTTTAGCTTTTTTTATTTATTTACCATTTGCTTTTGTAAGGAGCTACGCTCCAATGTTGTCACATTTCCCATTATTGTAATAAAAAAAATGAATGAATAAAAGATTTGTTTGTGTTCAAATGTTTGCAAGGAAATAATCTTTAAAATGTTTGGAAAAATCATAAAACTTCTTTTTGCATACATCATTCTGCATATCGAGTCTGTTGTATAGAGTCTCATCTTTTGGATCTTTCTCCAATAGATCGTCAAGCTGTCGCGTCTCAAAGTTTCTCGACCGCGCTCGCAATCAGAACACAGATACAATACTCGTTCAAGCAGAAGAAGAGTAATGGAACACTCTGAACAAGAGAATATTGAGCTCCGTGGTACAGTGACCACTCTTCAGGAAAAGTTGGAAAGTCTTACTACTCTGGTTGACTCCTTGATGGCCGCACAAAATCAGCCGCCGCCACCCAACAGTCAAGCAACGGTAACATCTGAAGTCACTACTCCAGTTTCTACAGTTGCGTTCGGTATTCCATCTTTCTCCATGCCAGAAGGTTGGGGCACGCCTTTCAGCTTTGGTACAGGATTTCGCCATAATTTCTCTGGGGTTCAAACAGCTACAACTGAAGCGCCTGCTACGCAAGGTTCAGCATTTATTCCACATTCAGGGGTAACTTTTTCTCAAGTCACTATGGCACTTTCTCAACCCACTATGACGGTTCCGACTCCTATGGTTCACACTGTTCCTTACGGAGATAATGAGATTTATCATGATCAAGGTGATAGCACAAATCAGCGTAATCTTGTGGGAGATCTCCAAGAACAGTTCAACAAGATTCAGCTGGAAGTCAAAGCTATTCGGGGAAAAGATTTGTTTGGAAAGAATGCCCAGGAGCTATGTTTGGTTCCCAGTGTACAAATACCTGCTAAGTTCAAAGTCCCAGACTTTGAGAAGTACAAAGGTAGTTCTTGTCCACAAAGCCATCTTGTGATGTATGCCCAGAAGATGTCTACTTATGCAGATAATCATCAGTTGCTTATCCATTACTTTCAAGACAGTTTGACTGGTGCCGCACTGAAGTGGTACACAGGTTTGGATAGCACCAATATTCGAACTTTCAACGATCTAGGCGAGGCCTTTGTCCGACAATACAAGTATAACTCGGATATGGCTCCGGACAGAGATCAGCTTCGATCCATGGCTCAGAAAGACCATGAAACTTTCAAAGAGTATGCCCAACGATGGAGAGAAACTGCTGCTCAGATTAATCCACCGTTAAAAGAGAAAGAGATGACAAAGATCTTCCTGAATACTCTCAGCCCGTTTTATTATGAACGCATGATTGCTAGTGCTCCAAGTGATTTCACTGAGATGGTAAACATGGGGATGCGTCTAGAAGAAGGAGTCCGAACCGGACGTCTAACTAAAGAAGGTGGATCTTCAAGCGGAACCAAAAAGTTCGGAAGTGGTTTCCCAAAGAAGAAAGAACAAAGTATTGACATGGTATCCCAAGGGAAGCCAAGAGGAAATGTCAATCGTCAACGACAGGTAGCTGCTATCGCACCAGCCGTTAATACAACACCGAATCCGGGATTTACTCCGCAGTTTCAGCAACAGCCTCGACCACAGGTTCAACAGTTTAATAATAATCAGAACCGTGTACAAAGAGCTCCACAGTTTGATCCGATTCCAATGACCTACACAGAATTGTATCCTGCTTTGATTGAAAGAGGTCTTGTTCAAACTAAAGCACCACCACCCGTACCGGAGAAACTCCCATGGTGGTACAAAGTTGAGGTCTCATGCCCTTATCATCAAGGAGCACCTGGCCATGATCTCGAGCATTGCATAGCTTTGAAACATGAAGTTCAGAGGTTGGTAAGATCTAATCTCCTCTCTTTCAGAAATTTGAATCCTAATGTGCAAGCAAATCCGCTACCCAATCATGGAGGGCATGTTGTAAACATGGTGTATGGATGTCCTGGTCCGTATCGAGTCTATAATATCAATCACTCAAGAGCCGATTTGGTGCAAATGCACGCTACTCTCTGTCGAGGGCAGAATTTTCGCCAGCATCACTATGGTTCCTGTAGCATATGTTGTGTAGATCCTCACGGATGTTCGATTGTGAGAAGAGATCTCCAAATACTGTTGGATAATGGTACTATTCAGATCTACAGAAATAGGAATGAAAATGAAGTTAACATGATAGGATGCTATCCGCATGAGCTTTTAGTCTCAGATATCAACTCGGAAATGCCTACAGTTAACGTCATCGTTCCTCATTTCAACATGCCTGAGCGCATGGAAGTTACCTATAACAAGCCGAAGGTTCCTATTGCTCCTTTGATCATTTGTCTACCTGGACCTGTTCCTTATGACTCTGACAAGGCAGTTCCATACAACTACAATGCTACCATGATAAAGAATGGACAAGAAGTTCCTTTACCTACTCTTTCATCTGTCGTGAATATCGCTGATGTGAGTCGAGTAACAAGAAGTGGACGTGTGTATACTCCACTACCTTCAAAGCAGCCTGTTGCTCCTGCAACCGGACAAAATCCTGTTAACACACCAGTGGGAAATCCTGTGGAAAATCCTGTCATTAATACAAACACTGATGTTGGTCAATCCAGTGGAACCAATGTGAATCCTGATTTTGATGAAATTTTGAAGCTTATCAAAAGAAGTGAATACAAGATTGTGGATCAGCTTATGCAGACTCCTTCAAAAATCTCAATACTTTCATTGCTGTTAAACTCTGAAGCACACAGGGAAGCCCTGATGCGAGTCTTGGATCAAGCTTTTGTTGATCATGATGTGACTGTTGACCACTTTGATGGGATAATAGCCAATATAACAGCTTGCAACAATTTAAGCTTCTGTGATGAAGAACTCCCCGAGGAGGGTAGAAATCACAATCTTGCTTTGCACATTTCTATGAACTGTCAGTCAGACTCTTTGTCCAATGTGTTGGTAGACACCGGATCTTCCTTAAATGTTATGCCAAAGACGACTCTTGCTCGCTTGTCTTACCAAGGAATGCCTATGAAGTTCAGTGGTGTAGTTGTCAAAGCATTTGATGGATCGCGAAAATCTGTTATCGGCGAAGTCAACCTTCCCATGACAATTGGTCCACATACATTTCAAATCACCTTCCAAGTCATAGACATTCAAGCTGCTTATAGCTGTCTGTTAGGACGACCGTGGATCCATGAAGCAGGGGCAGTAACTTCTACGCTCCATCAAAAGTTAAAATTTGTAACAAATGGAAAATTGGTAACGATAAGTGGAGAACAAGCCTTGATGGTGAGCCATTTATCCAATTTCTCTTTTATCAGTGCTGATGATGTGGAAGGAACGCAGTTCCAAGGTCTCTCTTTAGAAGACGAATCTTCCAAAAAGAAAGCGTCAATCTCTTCTTACAAAGAGGCGGTAAAAGTAGTGAAAGATGGAACTACCATTGGCTGGGGGCAAGTTGTGATCCCGACCAAGAATGAAACTAGAGCAGGTCTCGGATGTTCACCAACATTCTCAAACTGCACTAAGAAGGTTGAAACCCTTCGTCCGATCAAAGAAACATTCATTAGTGGAGGATTCCTTAATCCAATTCCTCAAGAGGTTAATGTCCTTATTGAAGAATGTATCGAAGAAGGTCTCCCCGATGATGAGGAAGAATGGAAATGTTATCTCAATGACTCAGGATACATATCTCAGGAAGAACCATATCCTCCGTCAGAGAAATCCAAAGGCAAAGAAATTGAGCCTGTTCCTGCAGAGATCTGGGACACCTTGGGACAACCAAGTGGAAAATTTGATTATATGGTAAAATATACTGCACCTGAAAGTTACAAGATTGCGATTGAGGATATTCAACCAACTGGATGGGGAGATTCCTTTGAATATAATAGTCAACCAGAAGAGGTTTATCAGCCCTGTCAATTTTCTCAGCAGCCTGAAATTACTGAAGATTTCGGATTCGATGCATCTGCCAAGATTAATAATCCTGATGATGGTTATTATCACATAAATGCCATTTTTGAAGATGAAGGGGAAGATGGTCCCGCAGTTGACTCAGAAAGTGTCGCTGACAATGAGTCTCTTCATCCTGAAGACTGGGAAATACATCCTGAAAATTCTGGAGATTGTGACTCGTCTTATGCTCTTCAAGAAGTAGAAGAAGACTGTTTCGACTCTACAAAGAACAAGGTTGACAAACCAGGACCTTCAAATCCTGCTCGACCAGCAGTCAATGTCAATACTGAAGATAATTCTGGGGAGAATTTTCCTGAATACATAATACACAGAGGAGTTCGTTGCTACTGGAAGGCTGTCGACGTTCCGAATGCTGTTCGCCGCTCAAAGTAATCACCTCGCTGTTATTTTGACCTCCTGCCTTGCCCAAAGCAGAGAGATGTTTTATAGGGCTTTGCTTTTAAATGTTCCGCCCAAATAACTTTGTGTATAGGGCTTTGTTTTAAAAGTTTCCCTCTTTGTCCTGCCCAAGACAAATGAGTTTGTGTTTAGGGCTTTGTTTCAAACATGAATCATAAATAAAGTGTCATTTTGAATTCCCTACATTATATGTTTTATTTTTGATTTTTTCTGGAAATGGTAATCCTAAAAAACCCAAAATAAAAAAAAACTTTTTCAAAAAAAAATCTGCATACACTCTTGCATTCATAAATTTTCTGAAATAGATATAAATCACATGTGCAGATTTACTATTGATAAACCCATTGAATGCAATAACCCTATGCCCTCTCCCAACTTTGAGTTTCCTGTGTTCGAAGCCGAAGAAGAGGAAGAAGAGGAGATCCCGGACGAGATCTCTCGATTACTTAAGCACGAGGAAAGAGCCATTCTGCCTCACAAAGAGCCTTTAGAAAAGATCAACTTGGGTTCTGAAGAAGATAAAAAAGAAGTGACCATTGGATCGCTGCTTGATGCTGATATCAAGAGTAAGTTGACAGACCTTCTCAAAGAATATGTTGACGTGTTTGCCTGGTCCTACCAAGACATGCCTGGGTTGGATACCAATATTGTTCAGCATTACTTGCCATTGAAGCCAGAATGTCCGCCAGTTAAGCAGAAATTGCGAAGGACTCACCCTGATATGGCTAACAAGATCAAAGTGGAAGTTCAAAAGCAACTCGACGCAGGTTTTCTAGTCACCTCCGAGTATCCTCAATGGTAGGCCAACATTGTGCCAGTTCCAAAGAAAGATGGCAAAGTCAGAATGTGTGTTGACTATCGTGACTTGAACAAGGCCAGTCCAAAAGATGACTTTCCATTACCACATATCGACATGCTGGTCGATAACACCGCTAAGTTCAACGTCTTTTCCTTCATGGACGGGTTCTCCGGTTATAATCAGATCAAGATGGCTCCTAAAGACATGGAGAAGACATCTTTCATCACCCCATGGGGTACCTTTTGCTACAAAGTGATGCCGTTTGGATTAAAGAATGCAGGCGCAACTTACCAAAGAGCAATGACTACTCTCTTTCATGACATGATGCATAAAGAAATTGAAGTTTATGTGAACGACATGATAGCCAAGTCCAGCACAGAAGAAGAACATATTGAATACCTTTTGAAGTTGTTTCAACCATTAAGGAAATATCAGCTTCGTTTGAATCCTAACAAATGTACTTTTGGGGTTAGATCTGGAAAACTCTTGGGTTTCATTGTCAGCCAAAGAGGTATTGAAGTAGATCCCGACAAAGTCAGAGCTATTCAAGAGATGCCTGTACCAAAAACTGAAAAGCAAGTAAGAGGATTTCTCGGACGATTGAACTATATCTCCAGATTTATCTCTCAAATGACTGCTACTTGTGGGCCAATTTTCAAGCTTCTCCGCAAAGATCAAGGGGTTGTATGGACTGAAGATTGCCAGAAAGCGTTTGACAGTATCAAAGAGTACCTGTTAGAACCACCAATATTGATTCCTCCGGTTGAAGGAAGACCACTAATCATGTACCTTACCGTGTTGGAAGAATCCATGGGTTGTATGCTTGGGCAACAAGATGAAACTGGTAAGAAGGAGCATGCCATCTATTACTTGAGTAAGAAATTCACAGACTGTGAGTCTCGTTACTCCATGCTCGAAAAAACATGTTGTGCTTTGGCTTGGGCTTCAAAACGTCTCCGCCAATACATGATCAACAATACTACTTGGTTAATCTCCAAAATGGATCCGATCAAGTATGTCTTTGAAAAGCCTGCCTTAACAGGAAGGATTGCCCGATGGCAAATGCTGTTATCTGAGTATGACATTGAGTACCGTGCTCAAAAAGCGGTCAAAGGAAGCATTCTCGCCGATCACTTGGCGCATCAACCAATTAATGAATATCAATCTCTCAAGCTTGACTTTCCTGATGAAGATGTCTTGTACTTGAAGATGAAAGATTGTGATGAACCGTTACCTGAAGAAGGTCCTGAGCCTGGATCAAGATGGGGCCTAATTTTTGATGGAGCAGTAAACGCTTTTGGCAATGGAATTGGGGCAGTCATCATCACTCCCAAGGGTACTCATATCCCGTTCTCCGCCAGATTGTTGTTTGAGTGCACCAACAACATCGCAGAATATGAAGCTTGTATCATGGGTCTCGAAGAAGCCATTGACTTAAGGATCAAGATCCTCGACATATATGGAGATTCAGCCCTCGTGATCAACCAAATCAAAGACAAGTGGGAAACTTACCACCCTGGCTTGATTCCTTACAGAGATTATGCAAGACGTCTGTTGACTTTCTTCAACAAGGTTGAATTGCATCATATACCTCGAGATCAGAATCGAATGGCAGACGCCTTGGCCACTCTATCTTCCATGTTCAAAGTCAATCATTGGAACGATATGCCTATAGTCAGAATTACGCGCCTTGAAAGGCCCGCCTATGTGTTTGCAACTGAAGCAGTCATCGATGATAAACCGTGGTTCCATGACATCAAACGCTTCCTTCAAACTCAAGAGTACCCACTTGGGGCATCAAACAAAGATAAGAAAACTCTAAGGAGACTTTCTGGCAGTTTCTTCCTGAACGGAGATGTGCTATACAAAAGAAATTTCGACATGGTTTTGCTCAGATGCGTGGACAGACACGAAACAGACATGTTAATGCATGAAGTGCATGAAGGGTCCTTTGGAACTCATTCAAATGGGCATGCAATGTCCAAAAAGATCTTAAGAGCAGGATACTATTGGTTGACAATGGAATCAGACTGTTACAAACACGTGAAGAGATGTCACAAGTGTCAGATCTACGCAGATAAGATCCATGTGCCACCGACTCTACTCAACGTTCTCTCATCTCCATGGCCTTTTTCCATGTGGGGTATTGACATGATTGGGATGATCGAACCAAAAGCTTCAAACGGTCATCGTTTCATCTTGGTAGCAATTGATTACTTCACCAAATGGGTCGAAGCAGCATCTTACGCCAATGTCACAAGACAAGTGGTTGTGAGGTTTATCAAGAATAACATCATTTGCCGATATGGTATTCCCAGCAAGATCATTACTGACAATGGTTCAAAATTGAACAACAAAATGATGAAAGAACTGTGTGAGGAATTCAAGATTGAGCATCATAACTCTTCTCCTTACAGACCAAAAATGAATGGCGCCGTTGAAGCCGCCAACAAGAACATTAAGAAGATCGTCCAGAAAATGGTCGTCACTTACAAAGACTGGCATGAAATGCTGCCATTTGCTTTACATGGGTACCGTACTTCAGTGCGTACTTCAACAGGGGCAACTCCCTTTTCTCTAGTATACGGCATGGAAGCTGTGCTCCCCGTAGAAGTTGAAATCCCATCAATGAGAGTCCTCATGGAGACTAAGTTATCAGAGGCTGAATGGTGTCAAAGCAGATACGATCAGTTGAACTTAATCGAAGAAAAACGTATGACTGCTCTATGCCATGGACAGTTATACCAAGCAAGGATGAAACAAGCCTTCAACAAAAAGGTTCGACCTCGTGAATTTCGAGAAGGCGACCTCGTGCTTAAAAAGATCTTGTCTTTTCAACCAGATTCTAGGGGCAAGTGGTCTCCTAATTACGAAGGCCCATATGTTGTCAAAAGAACATTTTCTGGCGGCGCCATGACTCTTGCAACCATGGATGGTGATGAACTCCCACATCCTGTGAATGCTGATGCAGTCAAGAAATACTTTGTCTAAAAAAATACAAAAGAACAGCTCGGTAAGTTGAAAACCCGCAAAGGGCGACTTAGGCAAAAATGAGCGTCTCGGTGGACTGAAAACCCGAAAGGGCGGTCCAGGCAAAAATTAGAGACAATAAACAGAAAAAAATTCATCCTGGTAGATTGAAAACCTGAAAGGGCAATCTAGGCAAAAATTAGGGATTTATGACAAAGTAACTGCATTAGTCCGTACTTCGTCACCTGAAGAGTCTGTACCCCATCAAAGGATCTTCGATCAAATCATCGCCAATCTGAAGCGACAAGCACAGTTGGAACTCAAAGTTGTTAGGGGGAATAGTGGTTATTGCTTTCAATGTAGCCTTTTCCGCATAATTACCATTTCCAACTTTTGTAAATACTCTATGGAATCACGCCTTTAGCTGATTTCCATCTTATTAAATAAATTTGAGCCTTGTGCCCATTTGTTTGCAATCTTTAATTTCTTTCAGCTTGCAAAATGACGCTTTAATTGTGTTATTCACTTTTGAAAAAAAAAAGAAAAAATAAGTTTTAAATGAATTTACTTCACTTTTCTTTTTCAAAATAAAAGCGAAACTTTCCTTTGAGTTGTGAACAACGGAAGGAACATCAGCAGTCGTCTCCATAGGATGAGCAAAAGGGTTCTCCCTGAAAATTTGTTGAGACAACGGTATTCTTGTCCCAGAAAAGAATTCTTGAAGCAATTATCCCTCGAGGTAAAGAAGTTCTTCTATCCCCAGTGAAGAAGGTCTTTTATCCCTAGTGACGAAGATTCCAATCTCCAGTGAAGAAGCTCTTCCATCCCAGTAAAGATGCCAATCTTCTCTAGAGAAGTTTAAAGCACGAAGCATCATTCATCACCCGTGTTTTCTACACCGTGTTGAAGAACATTTGCCAAATATCTGGTTGTATTGCGACGTCGGTCCCTCTCCAGTATATACTTCTTTGTCTGTCAGTATCATCAGCATGCATGCTACATTCATGACATTCATCATTCATACATATTTGCATCATTTATGCATTCTTGCATTTCCCAATGTTCCCTCGTTTAGGATATATCTATCCTCAAAAAAAAAAAGAAGAAGAGAAAAAAGAAAAGAAACAAATATGGGCGTGTCATCTCTCCAAGTAGGTCGTCACCCATAAGCAGAAAGAACATCTTCTTTCTCCAGTTCCCCACTGAGATCATTCCTCGTGGAAGAAGGTTGCTTTAGTTTCTCCTCTTAAAACAAAGGAGAAAACACCCATTCGAGTTCATTCCTCATTGGGTATAAAGTCTTGTTTGACTATTTCTTTCCAATTCATTCTTGGTTAGAACCCTGTCTTTACCAAAGATTCAAGTTCCGATTCCTCAAACAGAGTCGTGAAAAACAGACAATAAGCAATAGCCTCATCATCTGAGCAGCTTATGTCTCTTTCAAAAGCCTTTTCCTCTCAAGGAAATCAATCATGAAGACCATTTGACAATCAGGGTCTTATTACCATTCACAAGGCTGAATAACCAGTAATTTCCCTAGCAAAGTCTCCAAGATCATTTTATCACTCGGCTGATAATCGATCATGTCTTCAGAACCACTATCACAAAGCTGGTAGTCGGTAACCTTTTGTTCTGGTTATATTATTCAACATGTCTATCACAATGCTGATAGTCGGTAATATTAACCGAACCTTTGAAACTTTTTTTACCTTGTCAAGTCTATCACCATGCTGATAGTCGGTAACACAGTTTCATACCTTTCACCTTCGCATTATTAAACAAGTTTATCCCTGTGTTGATAGTCGATAATGTCGATTGGTAAGTTTTTTACAAAGCTATCATTCCCCGGTGAAGCATACACTTGCTTTCCCGAAAAACAAAAACGGATTCTCTTCCTAAAACGGATTGAGACATCCTTCCCAATCTCTTTTCCCCAGCGGAGTCAGTCCTTGATATCCCTCGGTAAAGATATCCTCGCATCATTCGCAATTTTGGTATCTTAGGTCCAAAATTTGCGTCTTCTGATATTTAAGTCTCTTCCACCTTATCAAAATAAAGATTTTCAATCTTCATATCTCAGGTTGAAGAAACTTAAATAGGGGCATCTGTCATACCCCAATTTTTGACCTAAGATACCACCTCATATCATTTGCACATGCATCATTTGCATCTCTAACAAATTGCATAGCTTGTGACTCAGCAGGATTTAATCAGGAAATCACTCATCAGTACAAGCAACAATCAACTAGGGTTTTGTTCTCCCTTCATCTCAAAAGAACCATCTTCATCAACAATCAACATTTGGTCCTCAGAGATTCACTTCAACAAGCTCAGGGTCTTTGAATCAACCAAATTAGGGTTTTGACTGAAGACAGCATACTCTTGACTTTTGCTCAAGATTTGACCTAATGACTTGGGACATGACCTCAAGGCCCCAAGTGAATCATTTTGACCTAATCCATTGGCTCAGAATATCTCCTATACAAAGATTGATCAGACAAATCCTCAGATCAGGTTTTTTGAACTATCAGGGACTGAAATCAGGGATCACATTTGGGAAACCCTAAAAATCCCCAGGAAGTCAATCAAAGGCTTCAATCATCTTCAAATAATCCCTATGACAATATACAATGGAAATTGTATCTCAATTCAAGATCCACAGGCATCAATTTCATCAGGTCGACAATTAGGGTTTTTGACCTAATTCACTGAACAACTGACTTCTTAATCAGGACATGGTGCCACAACTCAAACTATGATTCAATATCCTCTAATTCCTCAATATGATCCATTCATACCATTCATTTGATGAGGATAGCCTGTTTCATTTGAAATCTCCAGAAACGCGATTCGTCTGAAAAAGTCAACTGTACAAGATCACCATTGACTTTTGGGGAATTTTGGTCAACCATGACTTTTGAAGTTTTGAATCATCAATATATGATATGAGAAGTCATTTTATCAAGGAAAATCAAGAAAATCAATCAAGAATCAAAAAGTCAAAGTTTGACTTTTCATACTTAGAAAATTTTCTAAGTGTTTTTCAATGGTTTTTTCCAAACTTTGGAAGGGAAATTCTCAAAATTTCACCTACAAACTGAAAAAAACTTCCAACATGAAAGTTGTAGATTTTGATCCAATAAACAACTTTGACACATATAAATTTTTTCCATAAGATCAACCATTTAAGAGATATGGTGCTTCAAAGTTGGTACTTTTTGAAAATTTCACTTAAAACTTCATTTTCTTCAAAGTTCATGGATCTTTTTCACCCATTTCCTTAAAGGTCTTGAAGAAACTTTCAACTAGGATTTTGAAGTGTGTAACATGAGCTTTCCAAAATGTCCAAGAGCATGAAAAAATATGGAGCATAGCTATGGTTTTGAATTTTGACATTAGTGAACTTTTCACTTGAAATTTCAAGCCATTTTCACTAAGTTTCTATACTATATGGCCAATGATTCAAGTGATGACACACCAATGCAATAATTGATAGATATTTTCTGGTTTGAGATCAGAATGGAAAGAGATAAGAAGCTTGGAAAATAACCATGGTTTAGTTACTTTTAACCATATGCATTAAATGCAAAAGATGCCATTTTATCTCTTAAGCCAAGTCATCATTCTTGATCAACTTGCAAGAGCTCTTCATTCAGAAATTTTGGCCTATAAATAGAGGTTCAAATCACTCTTCAATTCACACCAAAACCTCACAATTATAGGTTTTCTCTCTTCTTTCTTGAATTACAAGTCATGTGTTTCAAAGTGAGGTAGAAAACTCAACCTCCAAACCTTGCAAGTTCTGAGCAAAGTGTTGCTTCTAACACTTCCTAAACATCATATGGAAGTTGTTTGATCCATTCATACACCTCAAATTGCCCCAAAACTCAGAATCACTCTTCAACCTCCAAAAATGCATGAAATGAGCCTTATCATGCCAAAATCCACACAAGCTCATTTCTGTCCAAGTTAATCATCCAAACACATTCCATATACCATATATGAGCTATACCAATCATCATACATGACCTGAAACACCTCCATCATCAGATTCGATTCTCACTCCAAGCTTATGCAGGTCGGGTACCATAGCCATGCCCAGATGAATTCAGATGGTTCCAAGCATCCAGACACCTTCCATAAGGTCCATTGAAGCTATCCAGATCATCACAAAGCATCTGTAACACCTCTATTGCAGAATTCGAATCCCAGCTTGGTCGTTTTTGAAGGTAAGTGCTATGAACTTCAAACTCATACATACATGCATCATAAATGAAAAATTGAGTTGCTATCTTGTTTCTGCACTATCACTGATCATTAGCCCTCAATCAATTTCATAATTCATCAATCATACATCATTTCACGATCAAATTCAGTTTTAGGGTTCTTAGTGTTCATCACAAAATTGATCACCTTAGAGCCAAAATAAATGAATTATGAGATCATCTTCATGTTCCTCGTCCAAAACCGAGTGAGATAGACCCTTTGATTGATCAAAATAACACAGTTTTGAAGATTTTTGAATTTCAGTTAGGGTGTGTTCTTGGCGCCAGATTTTCGTTCAAAGAATTCAAATAATTGTTTTAAAATATAATGTGTTGAACGCGTATCATAAACAAGCTGCACGCGCAGCTCAGTTGGTTGTTGTTTTGGTTAGTGAGCAAGAGTGCGTGGGTTCAAGCCCTTTGGAAGACAAAACCAATTTTTTATCACTATTTTTCTTCATTTTCTTCACAACTTCACCAATTAATTTAACCAATCAAAACTCATTGTTTTCACTTCATTTTTTGCATACTCTTTGTTTGATATACATATTTTATGAATACCAAAAAAAATCATCAAAAAATATTTATTTGATACATTTTTTAATAGTTTTAAAATGACTTGTTTTTAAGTAATTTTAATACTTTTAAATATTATTTTTCATTTGATTTTCAAAGTTAATCACTTGTAAATATTTTGTGATCAAACCCTAATCACTTAGGTCTTAATTAAGCATTAAAACTTGTTTTAAACTTAATGAAGTTGATTTCTTTCATATTCAAATCGTTTTAAAACGAGCGATCGCGATTCTTTTCAAAACGATAAACCATTTCTTTTTGAACTATTGATTAAACCTTTTTAATTGATCAATTGATTTTCAAAACGAAGTGGGGCCTCTCGAATATTAGAGAGTATAAGACCCACTCTTTTTTTTCCTTTTACAGTTTTTCTTTGTACAGAAAACTTTTTCAAAACAATACTTTTCAAACTGTTTTTAAAACAATAAATCTCACATCTTTTTTTCAAAACCATCCACCCTGTTTTATAAAAATAAAACAGGGGCCTCTCGAATATTAGAGAGTGTAAGTCCCACTCCTTTTCCTTTTTTGTACAGTTTTTCTTCAAACAGAATAAACTTTTCAAAATAACAAACTTTCAAACAGTTTTTCAAACGACGCGTCTGTAAATGAACAATCAACCATGTTTTGTAAATAAAACACGGGCCTCCACATAGGTATAAGTCCCAAGCCCCTTTTGTACATACCCATTCCTGTACATGAATTTAGGTATTTCATTGTACACACCGTTTTGTACATACCTCGATCAGTTTGATTTTTAAATAACAAACCAAAAATGAAGGTTTCTTTAAATCTTCCCAAAAATACCATGGGCCTCCATGTAGGTATAAGTCCCAAGCCCTTTGTGAATACCTGTTTACATAGCTTTGAATAAATTCAAGTGGACCTCTCCTCGAGTATGAGTCCCGAGCCCTGTGTATACAAATGGATCATGCTTACAGGTATATTTCCTTCATAAACTCCATTATATACACACACTTTGTCATATATACTTGTTCATACCTGTTCATGTTTGTTAGTACTTGTTCATGTTTGTTCATATGTGTGATATGTGTGCTTGTTTAACTTAGTACAACACTAGGTTCCCCATAGCCTCCTATTGGGCTTCGTGCAAAGAATCTCCACTAGTTTAGGTTAGGACATAGAGTATGGTTTCCCGGTGAAATCGCTCTAAGAGCTCAGACCAACTATACCATGCCTCCCCTTGGGCTTTGTACAAACGAGTGACCCTCCCATAGCCTCCTCTTGGGCTTACAATGCAAGGACCCTGGATTGTCCCTCCCATAGCCTCCTCTTGGGCTTACAATGCAAGGACCCTCGGATAGCCTCCTCTTGGGCTTCGTACAAGGACCCACGGGCTTCTTATAAGCATCCCCAATATCCAAAACAAATACCCTAGGAGATTAGACATTTATCATCTCTATGATAGGAGTATCTCCTCTATATCATCACAAACAATCAAACAATCAATCAAATCAAACTTTTTTTTGCCACAAGGCTGGCTAATCAATCAAACTTCTTTTTTGCCACAAGGCTGGCTAATCAATCAAACAGTTTTGCCACCATACTGGCTGATTAATCAAAGTTTTTGTCACAAGGCTGACTTCATTGAAACTTTTGCCACGAGGCTGGCTGATTAATCAAAACTTTTTGTCACAAGGCTGACTTCATTGAAAGTTTTTGCCACAAGGCTGGTTAAACAACAAAAACATCTTTATCATTCTAAGCACCCTAAGTGGCATGGCCCCGGGCTTATAATGAAAAGATTTTCAAACAAAAACAAACAGATGTATGTGATGATATAGATTAGATACATCGAACATTTAGATGACATTTGTCTCTTATCCTTTGCTTCCACTAGCATAAGTGGGAACTACGATTGCTCTGACTTTCTCAACACCCCTTTGAGAATACGTAGGCACAGGGTCTTATTCCTTGGCGAGCAAAACTTCTCCCTCAAACCATTCAAACCTTAGCACCCGTAGACCCCGAGCTACAGATGCTCTGATTCCCTCTAAGGGATATGTATGCAGAGGATCGCGATGATCTTTGCGAGCATAATCAAACAAACACCTTAGGTCCCACCTATTTCACAAGAACCTCTCAATAACATGGAATGAAAAACAAAGCAAAGAAACCTATAGAGTACTATAGATACGTTGGGTGCTAATACCTTCCCTTCGTATAACCAACCCTCTTACCCAAAGATCTCTTCCCCCACTTTTAAGGTTATTGCAACTTTTTTCCTTTTCCTCTTTTGGAAACAATAAAAAGTTTGGTCCGTATAAAAGAAAAATCATTTTTTGAGCACTCGAGCCCAAAGAAGGCATCAGGTGTCTCATCCCGAAAAAAGACAACGATTTTTCCCCGCGACACCTTGGTACCTCTTGGTAATTCTGTTTGCATAATATATTCGGGTATGGGGGATGTGTAGTTTGGACGTCGAAGTCCAGTATTAAGGCCATTATTAGCCATTATTCTTTCTATCATGGCAGTGAGATTATTTTCTGTTGCCAAATTGTCTCTCCTAACCCTATGTACAACTTCGTCAGGATGTTCGTCTCTTCCCACTACAACAACTCTAGGCTGTTGTTGGGGAACTGCTTGTCGACCAACGTTAGTCGTTTGATTTTGAGTTTCTAAATCTACCACTTGATTTTGTTCGACTGGCGTTGGCCTAGGTGGCGGAACTGCATTTCGAATTTGTTCTAGAACTGGGTCCCCTTCTTGATAGGTTGATTGGTTGTTTCTTCGCCTATTTTGTGGGACTCCTAAGAAATCTGCCATTCGTCCTATTTGCGAAGATATTTTTTGATATGTTTCTACATTCTCCTGGTTAGTCCTGGCAATGTTTGTCGCTAATGGATTAAAAATCGACCCCAATTCTCTAGCAAGGACTCCTAACATATCATGGTTACTTGCATCCATTTCCTGTCGAAATGCCGCTTGACTACTGGTAGTTAAGGGAGGTATTTGGGCAGAGAAGCCAGTGTTTTGTGCGCTTCGACCTATCGAACCGACATTAGGCGAAAACGTCGTTGGGTTAGGTGCAGTGTATGTGGGCTCTGCCCCTTGTAATCCTACCATGTATGAATATGGTATTCCATATGGGTTGTTGGGTCTCCAACTTTCTAAAGCAGATCAGGATGGTGGTGGGGTAAATAATTGACTTGCGGCGTTTTTCGAGAAAGGTGGTATCTCGCTTGCGCCTGTGAGTGGAGGCACGGTAGTCGAACTCGAGACTGGAACAGTCCCTATTGTCCCTGATGTATTTTCGGGCATAGCCTGGGAACTACCTATGGGTGCAGATCCTGTCGAACCTGGTATATCCTGCGCTCCTTGAGTAGAAGCCGAAACATGCGTAGAATTTGCCGCTACTGTTCCTGACCCCTGTGGGGGATCTTGATCTCCCCTTCCACTGGCCACATTGACCATTTTCTTGTTGTACCTTCGTTTAGGAATCGGCTGTGCATTGTTGGTTAATTTACCGTTCCTAAGGTTCATACAAGGTCTTGATATTTTCTAGACAAAACAAAACAATCAATTAATAACAATCTGTTTAACACGGTCCCACTGGGCGTGCCAATTTGTTTACGGTGATTTCCGGTAAACAACCGCAAGTCCTCCAAACTATAAAATATACTTTGGTTACTCGCAGGATCGACTAGATTGATCCTAGGACATAGTCAAACAATTGTCTTTTGATATGATTTGGTTCATACTTGTTTGTTCTTGCTTCGAAAACTCGTTTGTGATATGATCATATGACTTATTCATGTGAAACAACACTTGTTATACATGTTAATATAACTTCGACAAAGAAAACATAAAAAACGTGTAAACTGCGGAAAGGTAAAGTGCAAGAATATAACGTGCAAGAATGTTAAATGCAGAAACGTAAAAATGCTTCGAAATGAAAGTTAAACGAAAAAGATAAAGGAATTGAAAAGATACTTGAATAAAGAAAGATACAAATGTATTTAAAATGGTGTTGGTGTCATACGTACATTTCTCAGCGAACTCGTTCTCTAAACACTTGATACTTGAGTGATTTGTGAGTGATTTGTACAAAATGAACACACGGAATCCTAACATTAAGACCCTTATTTATACTAATTTCGACCCTAACGGTCCTACACTAATCTGATGCCACGTTGCTCACATGAATCCCTGGGATGCCATCTGTCCTTGTTCGGTTACACAGACTATTTCGAAATTCAAATCCTGCCGCCTGAATCCTCTTTCGATACGTAGCAACGTGATCAGAACCGAGAATGCCTCGAAAATACGTTAAGCTTCAGTACCCTTCGTATTTCGCAAAACGTTTAAGTCTTAAAGACAATTCACTTCGAATTAGCTCCAACTCTAATCATCTTTACTTCAACTTAAACAACATCCTCGAAACATGGCCATCAGTAGCCATATTCAATCTCAGAAATGGTCATCAGTAACCATCTTTCTTCGAATTCTAACCCTTCGAAGAATATTTCCTCTAAACGAAATCTCCAGCCAACACAATGTAGCTAAGGCATTAAAGGATTCGAAGTGGGTGAAAGCTATGAATGAAGAATTGAAGTCCATCGAAGACAATAATACTTGGTCACTTGTCGAATTGCCTCAAGGCAAGAAGGCAATTGATGTGAAGTAGGTATACAAGGTGAAATGTAATCCCAAAGGTGAAGTGACTCAACACAAGGCAAGGCTTGTGGCCAAAGGATTTCTTCAGAAGGAAGGAATTAACTTCGATGAGGTTTTTGCACATGTTGCCAGGATCGAAACAATCGGGTTGGTTATTGATAACACGAAATTATACCGTATTATCGGTCTCGATTACGACACAATCTGTAACATTTAATTAGTTATTATTTTATTTTATTATGGTTTTATGTTGTTTTGTTATTTTTTTCAGGAACTTTAAATAAATCTCGAGTATTGGAAATAATGAGCAATAAGGGTGTTAGTAACAAGAAAAAGAAAATGAAGAAAAGGAAAAAAAAATACAAAAGTTCCAAGCCCATGTGCAAAGCCCAGAACGAAGATCCAAGGAGCCAAAACATCACGTGTGCCCCTAGGCACTCAGAGTGTGCGTCTCAGAACTGGATGTAAGTTTGTGAAGTGTGCCCCTTGGCACAAACCCCTTTACCACTATTTTTACGCCTGTTTCTCAGCAAAACGTGAGACGGTTCTGCATCCGAAAAATGAGGAAAGTGGAAGACTGATTATACGAGTTAACCTGATTTTATGAAGCATATAAAAGGGGAAGATATCACCACAAAACCTCTCTCGTTTTCTGCACCGAATTTCAGTTTTAGAGTTTTTGCTTCCAGTGTTATTTCTGCACACAGAACCTTTGTTCCCTTTTTAATTCACCATCCAAAGTAGTAATTCTTTGCATTGAAGGATTGCTACACTTAGTTTAGTTTAAGTATTTAATTTCCGAAGCTGTACTGTTACGTGAAGAATTGCTTGAACCTGTTTGAAGCTTTGGAACATAGAGCTCAGTTTAATCATTCAATTTACAGGTTTCTTTTACATGCTTACATTGTTTAATAATTCTACTGCCATGCTTATGTTAATTTCTCCATATTTTGTTTTCTATTTGATCGAAGAATATAATATGTCCGGCTAAATTATTGAACCGGTGTGTAAGGTCTCAGACGGACAGGTTTAGTAACTGTTTGACTTAAATTTCCACAAAGCATTTTTTTGGTTCTGATTTCCTATTTTAATATTGAGTCGTATTTTTACGGAAGTAAATTACATCCTAAGGTCTAAAATCAAAATAACAAAAGTGTGAGGTTTTTACCGGGTAGTGGTCATCGAACATCAACTCTAAATACAGCAAGAGCGCTTTAGAGTTGATTATATTTTATTCGACTTTCAAAAATTATTTTCAGTTTGCAAAGATTTAGCGAGAGCGGACTTTAGGACTAGTAGTATAATCTGAGTCAATAAACACGAAAGTGTGAGGTAAAGGTTTTTAACTCGAATAACTTATTCTGAAAAGTGACTACATTTATTTAAAATATGCCATTAAGTTGCTAAACCCGGAAGTTGGACTATTGCACACCGGTGTCTAAACACCTGATTAATTAATTATTGTTTACCTTAGTTTAATTAAGTTTCATTTCTAAACCAACGAATATCGAAAGCCTTAGCTGCCAATTGCAACGAAAGACCGTATTATTTGACCCTCAGTCCTTGTGGGTTTGATATCTTTTAAAACTTAACGACTAAGCTGTATACTTGCAGCGATATCCCGATTGACTTATATAAAATCCCGATCAGTTATTGGTATGGCGAACATGAACAATTGGCACATGTGTCAGATGGACGTTAAATGTGCATTCTTGAATAGACCCTTAGACGAAGAAGTCTATGTTGCACAACCAGTTGGGTTTGTGAAACATGGCGAAGAGATAAAAGTGTACAGGCTGCATAAAGCCCTGTATGGACTTAAGCAAGCTCCAATAGCTTGGAATAAGAAGATCTTCAGTTTCCTAAGGGAGAAAGAATTTGTGAAGTGCATAACTGAACATGGGGTATATGTAAGAAGAAGCAAGAGTGAATTGCATATACTATGTATCTATGTCGATGACTTGTTGATAACAGGTAGTTGCAAGAAAGAGATCGAAGACTTCAAAGGTGATCTTAGTAAGGAGTTCGAAATGTCTGATTTGGGCGAAATTTCATACTTCCTTAGCATCGAATTCTACGAGAGTAGTAGAGGCTTGATGATGCATCAAAAAAGACATGCACGTGAAATTCTCAAGAGATTTGAAATGGAAGAATGCAATTCGACTTCGACACCTGTAGAACCAAGACTGCAACTGTCGAAGGACTCAGATAAAGAGGGTGTCGACCCAACCCAATACATAAGACTTATTGGGTCACTGAGATATCTTTGTCACACAAGGCCTGACTTAACATACAGTGTTGCTATGATAAGTAGACTCATGCAGAAGCCTAATGTAACACCTCGATATCCGCTGCACGCATCAACCGTGTCGGCCAACCGAGCATGTTACCGGCTTAATCAATAATCCCCCTAGGTCCGCTTATCGGCTGCCCAGGAAATATTGTTTTTGTCTCCCGCAGGAATCGAACCATGTACCTGGGGGTTAAGTACATATTCATAGCAATTCCTGCTACCACTTGAGCTACTAGCTCAAGTGGTAGCAGGAATTGCTATGAATATGTACTTAACCCCTAGGTACATGGTTCGATTCCTGCGGGAGGCAAAAACAATATTTCCTGGGCAGCCGATAAGCGGACCTAGGGGGATTATTGATTAAGTCGGTAACAGGCTCGGTTGGCCGACACGATTGATGCGTGCAGCGGATATCGGGGTGTTACACCTAAGGTATCGCATCTAGCAGCGGCGAAGAGGATACTGAGGTATCTGAAAGGAACTCTCGACTATGGCATTTTGCTTCCTGCACCTGATGAGGGAAAAGAATACAAATTAGTGGATTACACCGACTTGAATTGGTGTAGTGATGTTGAGGATCGAAAATTCACAGCTGGTTATGTGTTTATGCTAGATGGTACACCAGTTGCTTGGAGTTTGAGAAAGGAACCAGTAGTTGCATTATCATCATGCGAAGCAAAGTACATAGCTGCTTCTCTTTGTGCATGTCAAGCAACATGGATTGTGAACTTGGTGGAAGAGATAACAGGTAAAGATCATGGAATAATTACCATGAAGATCGACATCATGTCATCTATCAATCTGGAGAAGAACCCGATAGCCCATGGTCGAAGCAAGCACATCGAAATGAGGTTCCACTATTTTCGAGAGCATGTAGCTAAAGGGAAGATGAATTTGGAACAATGCAGAACTGAGAATCAGATTGCAGATATCATGATAAAGGGAGTGCTGGTTAAAATATTCAGAAGACTAAGAGCTATGATGAATGTAAATAGCTTAGACACAATGAATTGGGTGGTGTGTTAAATTGTAATTCCTTGTGTCGAAGCAGGTTGTTGCTCGAACACAAGGTGTGTCGAATAAATCTATCAAAGTGTGGAAACAGTTTGTTACACACAAATTTGATTGGATTTGATTTAGGTCTAAAATAGGTATTTTTGGCTTTTATGTTTTGGGCTTTGACTTAGGGAGAAAGTAAACCTAAAACTATAAATAGAGTGAGTAACCCCTATTTTGAAATAACTTGTCTTCACAGAAGTTGCAGTTGCAAGTGAATAACAAAATTTCCACAGATTGTGGGCAAAGAGAAACTCTGTAGAAAATACTTTCTTCCTCTATTTTAATTTCCGCAAACCTTAATCCTACTTTTGTTCTTATTTTCTTCATTGTCATCTTTAACGATAAGGAATTACTCAAAGATTTAAGAGTCTAATTCAACAACAGTGAACTATTTCTTTCTGACTCATACTCCACTCTTATTTACTTCCCACCCATACCATTTGTCTTACCTAAATCAATTAACTCCAATACTTCACCCAATAGCACACCTACCAATACTCTTATTTCCATGCTTATTAACTTCCCACGCATATCAACAATGACATCTCAATGAATTAACTCCAACAATTCCCTTAGCAACAGACATTCCAATATTCTTGAATCAGCAAACATTGTTAACCAATACCCATCTCATGCAAACCACAATCAAAAGTGGCATTACCCTTCCTAAAATCCACCTTTCCGTTTTTCTTGCACATTCTGAACCTAAAATTGTCAAAGAAGCCATGAAAGATCCCATGTGATTGATTGCCATGAAAAAGAGTAAGTAACATGCCCTTGAGAAAAATAAAACCTGATCCCTTGTGCCACTTTTTTCTAATGGTAAAACTTTTGGTTGCAAGTAGGTGTTTCATGTAAAAAAAGTTGATGGCTATAGCCTATAGGAACAAATATGAAGATAGGCTAGTAGCCAAAGGTTATCATCAACTCCATGAACTTTTTTTTTTAATAAAGGCCAAAATATATTAAACCAAAGAAAATAGTACAAAGAGGAGGGAGGCCAAACCAAAACCCTCAAGAAGAACAAAGCGAGAGAAAAACAAAACAAAAGATATACAACAAAAACACATGAGATAACTCATATCAAAGAAACTAGTAAGACGTACGGTTGGAGGCACCTACCTTAAAACCTTTGCACGCCTCAAGCGGTTTCTTCTTGTGCTTCCTATTTCTTGGAACCACCAATTGAAATGGTTGACTAGTGTTTTCATCCAAATCAACAATCTCATCTCTCTTATCCATGTTAGCCCAAGATTCACTAAGAAACTTCATAGCTTATTGAGCATCTGAATCTGAATCTCCATCTTGATTCTTGTCAATTTTACCTTGATCAACTAAATCACGCAAATTTTCATTTCCCTGGACACCCAAGTCTTCTTGATGCAACACATCAATACTCACAACATTCCCATCAACTCCATGAACGTTACTTCCATAAGAATTTCTCTCCAGTCATTAAACTAGTGACTATAAGGCTTTTTCTCACAATTACACTTGCTAATAAATGGTCAATTAACCAGATAGACATCAATAATGTATTTTTCCAGTGGTTTTCTAGATGAAGAGATTTTCTTTGAAAAAACTATTAGATTATAAAATGGTAATGGCATTATGACAACATAGTTTGTCATCTTCACAAAGTATTATATGGCCTAAAGAACCCCTAACTCTCTAGTGTGACTACTCCGTCCCACCCTGTTTTTCATGTGGATTTTTGCGGGCAAGGACATTAACATTATTTTACATTTTTAAACTTAAAAAGTATAGTGTATGCAAACTTAACTCGCCCCGCCCTCACTTTTTGCATAGCAAACTAAAGTTTTAAGCCTGCACTCTTAATTATGACTGTCTCGTTTTATTTTCTTGCTAGTTTTTGCAGGACGGGCTTAAACAAAACAGACATGTCTGTTTGACACCCTTACTTATATCTCATTATAATATAATTAATCAAAACCTAATTTAACAAATTATTTTAGAATGCCTAATAGAGCGTGTACCAATTTGTTAACGGTAAATGTCAAGATCAACAACATGAGATTCAAGTTTGTCTTATACATAACGAAAACTCCCTTACCAATGGAATTTCCTTCCCGTGTAATATAAAGAAAACGAAGTAACTTCATTGCATAGACCCCAATTGAAGAGGTTCACTTCAAATATTAAACTTTATATTTTACATGTCGCATTCTTTACGTAATTATCCGCATTTGGTAAGAATAATTCAATTGTGTCGCATACGGTAAGTATAACTTAGTTGGTATCAATTGGTAACTGCAAGCCTACAAAGACATTACCATGCAATGACGTTTGAATACAAAATTACCAATTTCTTCACAATTTAGATGTACGAGTCCAACTACTAAATTATTCAACAAAATATTTTCTAATTTGGTCGAATTTATTAAAGCAATCTTGTTCAAATTTGTCCACATTCTAATTAATAACAATAAATAAACCCTCAACATTAACCCCTCTCCCTCAAATGATAAAAAAGTCACATTCCTAGACAATGACATTGTTCACAACTAATACTGCACGTAATTAAAAGGAAGAATGGATGGCCAACCAGAAACTGTTATTTACTTGTTGATGATGACGACATTGTGAATGATATGTTATAAGTGTTCTCTAAAAATTTTCAACATGCCTTGAAAAGTAACAATCCCTGTCAAAGTTCCATCTTCCTGTACAACCCAAACATAACTCACTCGGTGCGCGAGTGCTTGAATCATAACCGCAACCAAAGAGCTCCATGGGTAACAAAAAATGGCTTCGGATCTTCTTACCACCCTCGAAGAATATCCTCCGAGTTTCCAATTCTTGCAAGTATCTTCCTCCGATGATGTTGAAGAAAACGATGACCAAGAAGGAAGTGTTGTTTCCTCCCCAAGTAACTCCACGGCCGCGCCATAATTCTGCTCATAGAGTCTCTCTTTTACTAGCTGAACTAAATCCTCCGGGGGACCACCGCAGTCAATGTAAGTCAATACATCACCAACAGATAGAGTTGCTAATGCAGGGGCAACAGCTTCGTCGAAAGAGTTCAACATAAACGGTGAGATCTCTCCGATGAGCTTACCCTGCGGGTTAACAACAGCTATGGACGATTGGTGTACAATTGCAGCAGTGAGAAGCTCCAAAGCAGAGGATGCAGGGTCATTGTAGTAAAGAACAAACAGATTTTGAGTGTCTATAATACCGAGTGTAGCGATGCTATCCGTTGCTGGAGAAGGAGAAAATACCCTAATTGAGTTGAGGAGGTAGCGCATTACATCCTCTTGACTAAGCCAACAGTAAGCGCGATTGTCATTGTGCAAAATATCAGAGTCCAAAGTTTGATTCTCTTTTTTTTTCCATCTCTTCTCTTCAGGTATTGGTATCACCACATTCTGCACCCCTTTGTCCATTGCGTCTATTGCCTCCAATAAACTACATATGTAACATAGCAAAATAACAGTATTAATTCAATAAACAATATACCACATGATCTTAATCTTTTCTAATAAAATAATAACATACAACTTCATTCTTGTCGTTGAATACTAAATAATTCAATAGAATCTGACTTAAGTACCCAAATTGCACAGAGCTAGTCATTTAGTATTATAATATATAGAGGATAATATTTATTACATTCTATGAAGTAGTAATAACGAAACCTGGCATTGGGTTGAATATGTTGAACGAGAGAATAATTATCTCCGGCAAAGAGTACCGAAACGGGAGACTGAAGAGCTGTACCCGGTGAAGACAGATTCTCCGGCTTACAAAGAAAACAGATAACATCAACCATACAAACCCTTCCAACACATTCACAATTCAAATCCCCTTCCTCTAGGGTTGCCACCGGCTTTTTATTGGTGAGAGAATGGTGACAATTCCAGACGCTCAAATAAGTAAGACCGAATAATTTGATGGCGCTAAGCGCGTCGGCTATGGTGTCGGTGATAGAAATGGACCGGAGCGAAGGTTTTCCAAGACACAGATCGGATACCTCATGCCCTGATACTGATAATCTCACGGCCATACACAGATACGACAACCACGATAGCCGCGCGCGCGAAACGACGCTATGGAAATTGAATGAGGAGAGAAATGAGAGTTTTAAAGACGGGTTTGGTTTTGTGTGTGAGAGCGATTTTGGTGGCGGAAAATGAGGGGAGTGTGTTGGGATTTGGAAAATTTATAAGATAGAGAAGTTACATGAATATTCGGTAAAGTAGGAGTACTATGTATTTATTTATTTTTTTTATTATAAGAAAAAAATTAATTTTTTAAACTTATATAATATATCTAATAATCTAATAATGAATGTATGATTAATATTATTTATTAGTACAAACAATTTAAACAAGACAGGTAAGAAGGTACCGTACGCATTGTCATCATTTTGGAGATAATTTTAATATATTATAAATTTAAATTTTTAATAGAAATTATAGAAGAGTGGTGATATTAAATAATTGAGGTTTATTCTGGCATTTTTTATTTTTACTTTTTCTTACGAATAATTTATCCTACTCTATTATTCCATCCCTGCGAATATTCGTGCAAATTTTGTAAAGAATCGGCTTGGTATGTCATTCTTTAAGTTCGTATTTTTTTGACATGAGTTTGGTTTATGTCCCTCTATCGCTATTGTACCAATCTTCTTTTATTAATATTAGTTTCATTTAAAAAAAATGTAAACAAAAATAGTAATATAAATATATTAAATTATATAAATCAAGTTTTTTTTAACAAGCAATGTTATGAGAATGAGAGAGATGACGATATATAATATGAGAATGACATTTTTATATGAGAACATGATAATGAATTTGAACCATTAGATTTTAAAATAAATGATGGATATTATGTGTAATTCTTTTTTTCTCTCTCCTCTATTATTAAAATAAATGATGGAGGAGAGAGAAAAAATGACACATAATATCCACCATTTTATTTTAAAATCTAATGGTAGATTCTGTCTCATCTTCTCATATAAAAATAGCATTTTTATATGATATATATATATATAAAATTAAGTTATGTCTGTCGATGCCAAACCACAAAATTCGACTGGAGAACTTTTTTATAGTGGCAGTTGGAGAGCTTGAAGGTAGTTTCGAGTGTGATAGCAGTTTGAGGCAGTTGAAGAACCAAAGACACGTGGAAACACATTAGAAAAGAAAAAGTCTACGTAACAAGATACGTGTTGAATCCTGGAGAAATAAATGTTTTTGACAATTATTGATGTATATAATTAAGAGTGGCAAAATGGATAGTGGCCCACAGGGTGAGCCCGCGCACCCGCCAAAAAATAGTGGGTTGGGTTGGGATTTTGGACCTTCCGCCCACCAAAGTTCGCCCCGCCAAAACCCGTCGCTCGCCAAAGCCCGCCCCACTTATTTGTCCATCCCGTCTCGCCTTAAGCCCACCTTTTTTAGTTCATTCTTGTAATTCCAATTCTTGATGGTTTTATTTTATACATTTATTTGCGAATAATGCAAAAATTTAATAAGTAAAATTTGTTAAAAGGATGCTTTATAAAAAATTGTTCTAAAAAATAAGTGAAAAATATAATTGAAAGGTAAAAAATAGGGGTGGTAAAACGGGCCGCCCGCCCCGCCCGCCCCGCCCGCTGCCCGCCCCGCCTTATGTCCGCTAAAAAACGAGCGGGGCGGGCATGCCCGCCAAGTAAAATGGGCATCAAAATCATGTCCGCCCCGCCAAGATGGCGGGTTGGCGGGCGGCGGGCTTACCCGCCTATTTTTATTTATATTTTTTTTAAAAGATTAATATGCTTTTTTTTACCTTTTAATTAAACTTTTCACTTATTTTTTAAAACAATTTTTTTTTAAAGTAATTTTTTAACAAATTTACTTAAAAATATTACATATATTTATAAATAAATGTATAAAATAAACCATCAAGAATTGAAATTACTAGAATTAACTAAAAAAATAGTGTGTTTTGGAGGAGGAGCGGGTTTTGGCGAGCGGCGGGCTTTGGCGGGGCGGGTATGGCGGGCGGCGGGTTTTGGCGGGGCGGGCTTTGGCGAGCGGCGAGCCTAGAATCCCAACCCAACCTGCCAATTTTTGGCGGGTGCGCGGGCGGCCCGGCGAGCCCCGGCCCGTTTTGCCACCCCTAGTAAAAAAGCCTATTAATCTATTAAAAAATTAAAAAATAAATAAATAAAAAATAGACTGACAAGCCCGCCGCCTGCCAACCAGCCACCTTGCCGGAGCAATATAAATTTTTATGCTCATTTTCAATTGGTGGACTTGCCCACCACGCTTTTTTTTTTGGCGGGCTTAAGGCGGACGAGGCGATCGGCCCATTTTGCCACCCCTATACATAGGATATAAGTCAAGTTTGTCTCTGAGACAAGGATTCACATTTTTAATTTGTTCTCTTTAAAATTCACATTTGAGTCATAAAAAAAAAATCTTTAAAATGTATGAAAAATATAATGGATTTGAAAGAACAAGAGAAGAAAATTTTTTCGAGCAAACGTGCTATTTTTCTGTGTCCTTTTCGGTTTTGTCTATCGTGAGAGACCGCTATATGTCTTTCACGTGAAATCTGGCGTGTTTTATTTTAACTGGTCAATCATTTAGCGACGGTTTCAAAATTTTATAATTTATTTAGCGGCGGTTATAAACTGCCACAACATGAACAGTAAAAGTTTTATGACAGTCTAAAACGTCACCAAAATGAACAGTGAAAGTTTTGTGAAAATTTAAAACCGTCGCAATATGAACAATAACAAATTTTGACTGTTTAAAAGCCGTTAATTGTTGAAAATGTTTTAAAAAATAAAATAAAAAACACTTGTTTACGTGAGAGACCTCTCACCGTAGACGGCACTGTCGTTTTCACGTCAATGTCTACAACTGTCGCTGTTTTGTTTATTTTTAAAAAAAAAATGAGTGAAGACCCATTTTGGTCCCTCACAAACATTACACAAGTCAAATTAGTCCCTCACAAAAAAATAGACCCGACTTAATTCCTTACAAAATTTAATAATATCCAAAAAGACACAATTGTTTTTTAAAAGGAATCGAACCGATAGTTTTTAAAAGACATCTATGTGTCTTTACCACTAGGCCAACACACATTCATGACAAGTAATTTCCATGATTTCTACTAATATTAATAAATTTTGTACATAAATTTTTACCTTTGAGGTCTCAAACTCAAGTCCCTTCAGGTTAAATGATATTCATTTTACAACAAGACAAATCAATTTCTCTTGTTAGTAAAGTGACTATCATTTTCAATTAGACAAATCAATTTCTATCGTTAATAAAGTGATTATCATTTACAACTAGACAAATTAATTTCTACGGTTAGTAAAGTCGCTATCATTAACAACTAGATAATTTAGTAATAAACAAATCAATTTCTATTTTAGTAAATTGAGTGTTATTTAATGTGAAGAAATTTGTGTTTAAAGACGTAAAATGTGGTTTAAAGGAGTATCATTTAATTATCATGAATGTACATTGGTGTAGTGGTAAAGACGTAAGATATGGTTTAAAGGGCATGAATTCAACTCCTTATAAGAAACAATGAAATTAAAAATAAATCCAACGTGGCCGGGAGATTAAATTAGGTTCGTTTTATTGTAAATGACTAATTTAGATGGTGTAATTTTGATGTTTGACTAGTTTGAACTGTGTCCTTGTTGTTATTCTTTATTTTTTCTTTATTTATTGATTTTCCTTTTTTATACAGGATTTATTTATCATTCATGTTACTGTGTTTATTTATTTTAAGAAAGGATTATTCATGTTCCTAATGAGTAATGATCCTCCCTAACAAAATAACTTAAAGTTGTGTTTTACTTGTCTATTGTTTTTAAATAAGAATTCACCTTGTTTTTATGATAATAAAATTTAGATTAAATTATGGAAATCACATTCTCATTCTAAGGTTTGAAAAAACAATAAAAATCATTGATGATTTATAATAAAATTTACATTAAACGACAAACTGCATATGCTCTTGCTGTCAATTTTGTAACTTTGTTTCAAATTTGCAATAATAATTGTAAATCTGGCAAAAGTCATGCCCACACAACATACATACTTGTCTCCTTGGAGTTCCATAATTTAAATGGTCCAACTAATGTGTAAAAATAAATTTGGAATGTATTGGTTTTGTTATATTTATTATGACAAAATATAATTGAGTATAAATTTATTTATATTTGAATAATATTTCATATAAAAGTTAGTAAAACAAATAAGGATATGCATGATAACAGACATCATAAGATCATTTAAGATGATTCTATCATATCATGTTTTAAGTTTGTGTTTCAAGACAAAACAAGATATCAAAATATATTATGACACTTATTTTATCATGTCTCTTTGGGTGTACAATTTTATATTGGATTTGAGGTGGAATATAAATCAATATATAAAATAAAAAAATTATCTATTGATTATTTCTATAAAATATACTTTAAAATATAAAAATGGAACAGAGGTTTTTGGTAATGTCCATTACAAAGTTCCTCAAACTACAAATGAGGTTAATAGGATATGAGGCAAAGTTATCATGAGGATCTTGCTTTGAAGAAAAAAATTCTCAACTCCTTATTGATTAATTAGGCTTGACACATTCAAGACCAGTTTTTGAGGGGACAACATGAGAAAGAAGTGGTTTCAAGATTGTGATAGAAACACCACATTTTTTCATAACACAATCAAATTAAAGTGTGCAACTAATAGTTATTTAGAGATAATTGGTAGAGAAATAAAAAATCATGTGATCATTTTCTATAAAGTTTTATTCAGTACTAATAACAATAAAATACTTATAAGGAGTGAGTGGAGTAGCTCAGCTGACATTTGCTAGTTGAGTTAAGGGTGTTGTTGGTTTAAAATTCAACTCCTGACAATGCCGTTTATTTGTAAACAAGTTATTGATGATTTATAAATCAACAAATGAGGAGAAATAATAGTTATAATTAATAATAATTGATTATATAAAAGTATAGTTAACCATAGGCAAATTGATAGTAAGATGGTAAGAGTGGACAAATATAAATCGTATGATTGAAACTGACCCATTTATTATTTTTTGTGCAAATAGATGCACCAAATTAGGTATCAAATTAATTTAAGGATCTTACTAACCAGTGTCCTCAGGGTAATGATTAAGTATTCAAAAAAAAAAATTAAAAAATTAATATTTCAATTTTTGAGGCATTAAATACGCAGATTATCGAGATAAATTTATCAACTACCTAACTAAAATTATAATCAACTACCTAACTAAGATTATAATATACCTATTAACACCCTTAATTACCCTTTTTGCAATTTTTCAATTACACTAAAATATGCCCTTTTTGGTAATTTGCTAAATCATTTTTCAATTGGACCAATCATATGTTACCATTATTCCAAGTGGCACCCCTTTTTCATTTTTACTTTGCTAAGTTCCTAACAATTTCCTAACAACAACTTAACCATTGTGTAATACTAATATTTCATGCAGGCTTTTACCCGGTAAACAAAGGGTTCACAACATTTCAATATTTCCCTCTCTTTCTCCATTCTTCTCTCTCATTTCCATGGTCATTTCTTCATCTCTTTCTCCCTCCTTTCTCAACATCAGAGCGAAAGAAGCATTCCACAGGTATTCACTGTTCCCATCTCCCTTCTCTCTTCTTCGTCTTCTTTTTCTTCTTCATTTTTTTCCACTGTTTTGTTTCGGTTCTTCATCCCTTCCTTTTGTGTTTCCATTTTGATATTGAAAGTTCATTTTTCAAAACCCATAAAGTTCTGATTTTTAGGGTTCTCTTTTTAACGATTTTGATGAGTATAGTTGAAAAATCATTGATTATAGTGTTCTGATTTGTGACTTCGTTGTAGTTGAAAAAAACGGTGAATACACCTTTGTTTTTCACTTCTCTTTACTCCTCTTTCTTCATGTTTTCACCGCGTTTTAAAATCTGGTGGTTGTCACTTTCATTCCCATATATTGTAAAGTATAGTGTTCTTTGTAGCATTTGTTTTCAAACCTGGTTGTTGTCACTTTCATTCTACAAGGAGATGCTTTTATAGCATTTGTTTTTCTTTTTTCTGATAAAGTTGAGGTAAAGTTTTGATTTTTATATATTTGTTGTTTATAATGTTTTTAATAAATCTGATAGAAGTTTTGTTTTGTTATATTTTTAAGGTTATTGAGTTCTTCTTCATTATGCCCTGTTTCCAATGTGCTATGCTTTTCATATTTTTAACAGCTTTTCTTTACCTCCTTTATGTGCTATTACTTATGTTCTATTCTTTGTTTCAGATTTTGAACAACCATGTCTAGACCACCTATCCTGATTTCCGAATTGAAACCCGATCAAAATGTGTGGAAGATAGCAATTCGTGTTGTCGATGTATGGGACGTAAAGGAACGCAATGGTCAGCAGCACATTGAGGCCATACTTCAAGATGCTGAGGTTTTGCTTTTTTGTATATCATATGCTTTAACATGATAATATGATATATTAGTAGATAGTTTAACATTATGTCACTACAGGGTAATCAGATCCAAGTTGTAACCCGCTCTCGTGACTTTGAGATTTGGAAAAAGACATTGCAGGAAATGGAAACCTATGTAGTCTATAATGGTGAAACAATGATCAATGAAATGCCGTGTAAAGTTTGTGATAACAAATACAAGGTGTTCTTTAATCGTGCAACAACTGTCACTGCGGTTGACATACCAAACATTCCAGCACATAGCTTTAACTTCAAGTCATTTACTGACTTCTTAAGTGGAGAGTTCAGTGTTGATCGCGTTTACGGTATTCCTTATCTGACTCATGTTCTTAGTTCTTTCACTATACTTTCCATATGTTATCTAACTTTTGCACATTGTCTTCTCAGACATAATAGGTGTTGTCCAACATGTTGTTAGGACCCAAGTTGCAGGTGCTGGGAAAAAAGTTTGTGTTAACCTCACTTTGTCAGACGAAGGGTCTCTTTCTTATAATCTGAATTAGTTTTTTAGGATAACAGTTGTATTTTACACTGATTTTAACTTGGTTTTTAACTTGTATTTGCAGTGGGACTGAGATAGATGTTACTCTATGGGAAGCCTATGCTAACCAATTTATGAATTATGCGGCTGAAAGTGGACATCTGTTTCTCATTCTCACTCATGCAATGTGTCGGTTGAGCTCATGTAATGTTATTTTGCTGTCATATCAACATCTCCCCTTCTCATTTCTTTTTCTAATTAGAATTCTTTTTTCAGCAAATGGGAAGCTTATGATTTCCAATGCTTGGAGTGGATCTAAACTGCTACTCAATCATGATCATCCACAAGTTGAGGAATTTAAAACAAAGTATTAATCTATCCATTTTTTTGTGTAATATAAATATTCTGGTTTTCTCTAGGCCTTTATAGTTTAATGAAATATTTCCTTTCAAGCAGATTTCTGGATGTTAATCAACAACAAACTGCTACCCAGTCATTTTCTCTGAATTCATGTTCACAAGGAGCAATTGACGATAGGGCTTTTTCATTCACCAAGGATGTCATAAGCATTGCTGACATGAGCTCTCTTACTGAGGTGCTATGTTGTTAAATGGTTATAAAATACTCCTACTACCTATCTAATTCTGTTTAGTTTTACTCACGAACTGATTTGTTTCCTATATAGGATACCTTCTGCAATACTGTTGGGAAGACAATGCGATTCAAAGGGAATCCTTTCGGCTGGTTTTATGAGTTATGTCCAACATGTAACAAAACAAATCAATCTCCCGGTAAACCATTCCGGTGCAACTGCTCTGAGAATGTCTCAGCTCCAATCACTAAGTAAGCATTATTACACACACTTTTTAAATCGTTACTTGTCCCTATATTGTATTTCGCCTAAATGCTTTTCCCCCGTTTAGGTTCAAAATTGAGATCGAGGCGGAACATCGCTCGAAGACCGTTAATTTTGTCTTTTGGGACAAGGAATGCATCCCTTATGTGGGGATGTCTGCCCATTCCTTGAGACAGCTCATGAAAAAGGTTTGTCATGCTAAGATACTTGTACCAATATTGGATCTAATGGAAACTTTTCAATTCTGCTCTACAATTCAAATGATAAAATACTTATTAAACCGACTGTACCAATGGAATAATAATTATCAAACCTGCTACACAATTATATTATTATCATCCTTATCAATACATACTTATGAAACCCACTTATGCAGCTTACAAATGGAATACTAATTATCAACACTTCTGTACAATTATATAATTATCATCCTTGGTAATTAATCAATGTATTCCAAATACTATCCATGTTTAAGGTTACCTCATTCAAGCTAACATGTACAGCCATTGTCATCACTGTAACTACTATCCATTTTTAACTAACATGTACAAATAACTATAACAAATACAAAATCAATGTTTCTTATACTTCTTATACTTCAATGAACTAATATAATCTTTCTATATACTTCAAATCACTTATGGTATCACTGTTTATTTCTTATACTTATTATACTTCTTATACCACTAACATGTACAGAATATTAGTTATACTTATTAGGCAAATAACATATACAAAACCAAGGATACTTCTCCAACACATATATAGTATTTCTATATACTTTTTGTAAAATATTATTCTACTTTCCATAAACTTTTTGGTTCTGCGTCTTAGACCAACGAGGATCATCCTTTGATTTATCCCGAACACCTGGACCATTTGTTGGGAAAAGAATTTGCTTTTCGTGCTAAGTACCAGCCGTATTACAAGCAAGCATCTATTGTAAGACTAACTCAAGATGAGGAGGTGAGGCGACAGATAGAAGAAGTCATTACACCTGCTAAGGTATGAAATTTATTTTCACATATTAACCTGATAATTCCAAAGTCTTAATTTTAACATATTGCGTTTTTTATTATAGGCCCTTCTTACCATTGCCCCTAAGGAAGAATGTCTTAAGGGAAAAGTTGTCCTCTTCCTTGAGGAAACTCAAGTTGTCAACACACCAACTGTGGATTCTCATTCCAAAGTAAGTCATTGATAATATTATGTTTATTCTAACAATTGCTGATCCTTATACTCCTAATACTATCTAATCAAACTACATTACACATATTTTCAGGCTGCTACATCTGGAGCACAAAATTGGAGCCCTGATGGCAGCATTGAGATCACCCCATCAAAGAGGGAAAGTCCAACTGATCCCATCCAAGATCAACATGGTCCAGATCTTCTAACACCAAAAATGTCTGCAACAAAAGCAAACAGGGCCAAATCTGGAAGGAACACCAAGATGAAGTTAACTTAGTACCTGAAAATCATATGCTGCATTTTTTGTGATCTACCTACTTTAGTAGTAGCGTATATCAAGTCTTTGTCAAAGTTTTTTGTTGAACAATCCTTTGATGTCAACTTTTGTTTCAAACAATGTTGTAGTTTGTTCTACTTTTTGTGACAATTAACCAATATATATTAGAATCAATGGATGGGCAGTTTGACCCTTAACTTAATTAATCCTATGCTACTCATTATACTGCTTTTGTTATGATAATGTTCAATGAATGTCACATATTTAATATCAACCTTTTACTCATTCATGAATTTTATACTTGGATTGTTGCAAACAAAATGAAATATACTAATATTAAAGCTGAAGATGCTGATGCAGATAGTTGTAACATATGAAATTGATGTTATTATTATCTCTATGCCTTCATTCCGGTTTATGTCAAATGAAATTGATTCTGCTTTTATTTCTGTTGGTTTGTAACATGTTAGGGAATGAAATTTTGATTGTTTTGAGACAATTATATTACTATATACAAAACCTCTCCCAGCATTTAAACTCTAAGAACTTGATAACACTGAATCCTGGACTCACCATTGACAACCTTTTCAATATCTTAAAAAGCCAATGTCTACATAAATTTAATATCTTTTTCAACCTCTTTTCTAAACCTTAAAAAGCCATTATCGACTTGAAATAAGGTGTGCAAGGTTATTTTTTAAAATCTCTACACTGTCAAATGGAGTGATAAGATTGATAAAATTTACTTTAAAAAATCATATACATAGTAGATTTTCCAATCTATTTTTACAATCTATTTTTTTAAAAGCAGATTTTCCAATCTAATGAGGAATACTATTACTATTATATTATCAATAAATCTACAAATACTACTTTTATAATAAACCTACTATCTACTCTAAACTCTAAACTGTTACTTTATTTAACAGAGTACTTTCACCTTTTCATACAGCCTGGCTTCGAGTAGTGATCACAAATATTAGTACCAGCAGCATTGTTTCATGTGCATATCCAACATATCAAGTACATCAAAAATCCTTACTTGCAGATATTCAGGACTGCTACTCACCTATCAAAGCAGTGAGGGGTCCAATCAGAAATTTAGTTTCAACTCAACTACTGGTTACTACAATCCTAATACTATCTAAACTTTTTTTTCCAGCTTGCCAACTAGGACTAATGAACATGAATATACATATTTAACTTATGCAAGTTGACTTTTTTCCCCTTTTGCTGATTTTTTGGATACCGAGCATCATTGGTTACACGCATAGTACCTATCTCCATCCAAACAAGGTAGATTTTGTTTGCTGAGTTAATGCAAACACCATGGCTTTCTTCCATTAATCTTCTTCAACTCTACACCAGCTTTTAATTAATGATGTAAGTTGTATCAATATATTCATGCTTAGAGTTGTATCAATATATTAAGGTAACTTTGGTTTGCTGAGATAATGTTGTAAGCTCTTCCAAAATTTAATGTCACTGCAGGCAGAAAGAGATTTCACATGCAAAGATTAATATGGATTAGGATAATTCATTAACTATTATATTATGCTGACAGTCAAGATAAAAAATTATTATGATTATTTAACTTTTATTTTTAATATGGATTCAAATTGTAGATAGTTAAAGACAAGATGAATCAAAGGAAAGTAACCTTTAAATTTCATCCATTAGACAGGTTTGGTCTTAATAACTAAACCATTGAACTTATTTATACTATACTGTTACATTGTATTTCGATTTATATTTTCTTCATTTAACATTTCTTTACTACATCTTATGCCACTCATTGGCAAATTAGGCAAACAGAAACATCAGCTATTATAAATGATGATTTGTTATGGACGAAATCAACCGCCAAACGAGCTAGGTTCCGACGTTTTAGCATTATGAAGCATAAGAAAATCAAACGATTTAAACAAAATATTCCTGGTTTTAACAATACTACTACAGGCATTAGGATTCCACTTTCTGAAATAAGTCTAACACCTTCTCAACACAAACAGAACATGTTGTTGCCACAGACTCAGCCTTCTTGTACTAATCATTGGATTCACAAACCTCCTGAATTCAAACAAATTAATAACATCACCACAAACCTACTTTCTGCCTTTTCCACCGTTGCGTAAAACCCAGGTAGAGAGAATCTAAACCCTGCTACACCTCTACAACCTGGGCCTAAATCAATTATTCCCTCCGATACGAATAATTCAGCCACTTCACCCATGTAAGTTATTATTCTCTGTGTATTAATTCCATTTGATTACAACATACTTATTTATTACATTCATGAATTTTCAGCATTGAACCTGCAACTTTTAATGGTACTAACAATACCAAACGTGCGAGGGGACGTCCTAAAAAGAATTTTGGAATACCAGATAGGGCATACAACCTTACGCGCAGTGATCAGATTAATTTAACTCCACCACACATGAATGTATATGAGCAGACAACTAATCATCCAATTCCACCAATGTAAGTGCTATGTATTTTATCAAATAGACATTATTATTCGATGTATAAGTCATGCTAACCTATGGTCATGATAAAATTTACAGCTCTCTCAATGTTATGGCTCCAACAGTAGCTATTGGAAATAGTTCACAAAATGCATCAAATCCTGTCACACCCAATGTTTTCAAACCAACTGCTAACTTTGATTTGGAAAGCGATGACGATAGTGATGACGATAAAGATTCTGATTATGACCCTTTCTTAGGTATTTTTATTCTCTATCCATGACCTCACTTTCCTAATTTCCATGGCTTATGCATTTATTCATCGCATACATGCATCATTATCATAACATCAATAATAATAATTACATCTTATCTTTCTAAAGTACAAGGATCATCGGATGAAGAAAGTCTCGAAGATGACGACAACTCTCCCCCATTCTCAAATGCTAACCAAACACAGTGTACAAATGAAGGTATGCAAGTAATATAATATGTCAATTTTTGCAAAATTTGATGTTATGTTGAAAACATGAACCACACTGCATTTCTTGTAAGACACTTGGAAAATCTTCATTATACACAGAATATTCCGATATTGGAGATGCGAGAATGGAGTGTGGATATTGCAACGCTTTGATGTGGTATCAAGAGAGGAAGGACAAGCACAAACATTCTGCAAATCCTAAGTATAACTTGTGTTGTGGGAATGGCAAGATTGAACTACCATTATTGAGACATCCACCACAAATCTTGGGACATTTGCTGTTTGATAAAAATGCTAAAGATAGTAAACATTTTCAAACAAAGTTGCGAACATATAACATGATGTTTGCGTTCACATCTCCTGGTGCTAAGTTGGACAACAAATTCAACAATGGTCGTGGTCCGCCAACAATTCGAATCCAAGGTCAATCCTGCCACCGAATTGGAAGTTTATTGCCAGCAGAAGGACAACGACCTAAATTTGCGCAACTATACATTTATGATACAGAGAATGAAGTTGCTAATAGAATGGATATTCTACGGTATGATTCTATTTCTATTATTATCGTTATTCAGTATGTCTTCCTTTTTGAAGAATTGCTACACAGACATACTTAGTTGAATTATTAACCACAAGAACAAATTGTCAATATTTTATATTAATTATTGAACTGCAAATATTACTTTGCAGCGACAAGGACGGCATTGATCCTGAAATTGTTCATAAATTGTCTCACATGTTGTACAAGTATAACATACATGCCAAAAGTTTCTTGATGGCGAGACAAAGACTTAATGAAGGAAATGTTCACAATCTAAAACTCAGGTTAATAGCAAATAGAACCACAGATGGAAGAGTGTACAACCAACCTACTGTTTCTGAGGTGGCAGCCTTGATTGTTGGTGACATTGATACAGCTGAAGAAAGAGACATTATTATGCAAAAACAAGGGGGGAAACTAAAACGTATTGATGAGTTCCATGCAAGCTACCTCGCCTTCCAATATCCATTAATATTTCCTTATGGAGAAGATGGTTACAGACCAAATGTTGCACACAGAGATCTTGACATATTTGATGATAATCCTAGGAATAGGCTTACTATAAGAGAATGGCTAGCTTTTCGAATCCAAACTCGGTCTCAAGAAGGAAGAACTCTTTTATCATCAAGAACTCTTACACCATTTTCGTTGAAAAATTCGTCATCAGAATCGGTGATATAACTGTCTTCTGATGAGAAACTGTCATCTGATAAAAAACTTTCAACACTTGAATCTGAGCTGTAGCTATCCTCGCTATCACTAAAACAAAACAAAATAATGGTTCACTTTAGAAATGGTTCACTGTAGCTACGTCTGGTTCAGTTTAGAATGCTGACAAAGTATGAACAAAGAAATGGTTCACTGTAGCTACATCTTAACAAAGAAATGGTTCACTTTAGAATAACAAAACAACTATCGTTGATGCTCATTTTTTTCAACGAAAAATCCCTCACCAGTTACAGTGAACCATTTCTTTGACTAATTTTCATTTTTGTTTGACTAATTTTCAACTAAATAACAAATATATAGATATAGACATGCAAAACTATTATACCATTCTTCAGTGAACAGTGACGAAAATGGGTTGTATTCCTCATAAAATTCCAGATTCTAAACTTTAAATGAACATGAAATGGAGCATCTAAACTTTCAAAGAACATGAGAAAACCATGAAATAGAAACAAGAAAAGTCATGAGTGGTTATGGTTACCTGCTTCCCGATGACAAGAAAATGGGTTGAGATGGACCTCCACTCTGTTCCAACATTGATAGGGAAGAAGACATTGTTTAAAAAAACTGACCTTTCTCTATGCATGCACGGTTAAGATTTCTGTGAAATGTAAGAATAGTTAAGTTGTTCTTTTCTCCACTTTATAACATGTCGTGGGCCATTGGTTTTCAATATATGGTGGGCCCTTTAGTTACACATTGGACAATAAGTCTTTATGCTGCTCAAACAAGAATATTTATGGTTCTTCCCCATGACAGTAGGCATTTAAATACATTTTATTCTGTCACCAAAATAAGTCTTTATGATATTAGTAGTCTTTATACATTATACATTTTATACGTTATACATTTTATTCTTTATAAATAATAGTAGTTTTATAATATTAGAATTCATTAGTTTCAAGTAAAAAATGTTAGAATTCATTAGTTTAAAATTTATACGTTATACATGAATATAACTCATATTATAATTATAATATTTTAATTTATAATAGTTATAATTTATCCATGATAATAGTCATTTATAATATTGATTAATACTACAATTGAATACACATTACTATAACAAATTATATGGTACTCTTTTAAGTTCCGACATTACTAACACTTTATTTTATTATTACAAAGATGAACAGATGCTTATTTTTAAAGAAATCATGCAATCCGTTCAAGAAAATAATGGTGGTGTCTTTTTCTTGTATGGTTATGGTGGTACTGGAAAAACATTTATGTGGAATACCCTTTCAGCAGCTTTACGGTCTAATCGCGATATTGTATTGAATGTCGCGTCAAGTGGTATAGCAAGCCTACTTCTACCAGGTGGTAGAACTGCACATTCAAGATTCAAAATTCCTGTCCCATGCATTGAAACATCGACTTGCAACATTGAGAAGAAAGATGAGCTTGCCGGTTTGTTGAAATTAACTAAGTTGATTATTTGGGATGAGGCCCCAATGGCTAACAAGTGTTGTTTTGAGGCCCTTGACAAGTCCTTGAAAGATATTATGGGTACTGCAGAAAAGCCTTGTGAACAAATATTTGGAGGCAAAATTGTTGTATTTGGTGGTGATTTTAGACAAATTCTACCTGTTGTGCCTAGAGGTACCCGTTCTGATATTGTTCATTCTACAATAAATGCCTCATATATTTGGGAACATTGCAAGGTTTTAACACTCACAAAAAACATGCGGTTGGTGTCGGGATCACATTCAAACAATGCTGCAGAGATTGAGAGTTTTTCTAAATGGATTTTAGATGTGGAAGATGGAAAAATTTCAGAACCAAATGATGGTTATGCTGAAATAACTATTCCACCAGAATTTCTATTACAGGATTTTTTGGATCCAATTGAAAAAATTGTAACAAGTACTTATCCAAACCTACTTGAAAACTTCACAAATCCAGAGTTCCTCCAAAGTCGAGCAATCCTAGCTTCAACTATAGAGATCGTCGATGAAATTAACGATTACATTACAAATCTACTTCCAAGTTACTATACTTTATACATTACATAGTCTATTTTTTTTATTGACCACTAATATTTATTAAAGATAAACTCTTTTCATAGGTGATGAGAAGGAGTTTCTAAGTAGTGATACTATTGACAGATCAGAAGCAAATGAGAATGAGGCTTTTGAGCATTTGACTCCAGAATTTTTAAGCTGTTTGAAAACGTCTGGTTTGCCTAATCATTGCTTAAAATTGAAGATTGGCACAACCATTATGTTGATTAGGAATTTGGATCAATCAGAAGGACTTTGCAATGGTACAAGATTGACGGTAACAAGGCTAGCAAATCATGTGATTGAGGCTAAGATTATTTCAAGTACACATGTAGGAAACACAATTTACATACCTAGAATGTCTTTGTCTCCTTCGCAATCCCCTTGGCCATTCAAACTTATTAGAAGACAATTCCCCATCATTGTCTCATTTGCAATGACAATAAATAAATCTCAAGGTCAATCATTAGACTATGTGGGTTTATATTTGCCAAAAGACGTCTTCAGCCATGGACAACTATATGTTGCAATGTCAAGAGTCAAAAGCAAAGGAGGCTTGAAAATTTTAATTCATGATAAAGACAAATTGCCATTGCAAGTAACAACAAATGTGGTTTTCAAAGAGGTTTTCCACAACGTTGTATAGGTATTATCATTCCCCATTATATCGTTTTTACCTTTTTTACTTTCATATATACTACTCATTTTTAATATGGACTTGCATGATTTTTATTATACAAGGAAAGAAAGGTCCTACATTTAAAGGTGACTACCTAAGATGATGTTTCACTTATAAATTGGTAACTATATTTCTAAGGTATATTTCTAATTTTCATATGAGACTTTGTTTAAATATATTTACACTTTATGCACCTTTGTCGATATAAAATATATACTTATTATTGTTTTTCTATACTTTTCAGGATACAAGGTGAATTACGGACTATACTTTTTGTGAACTAATTTTGAAGACAATTATTTGTCATTTCAGTTCTATTTTTTGTTGTTGTTTTATATAACCATGTAAATCAAATTATCGGTATATTGGTCTCAACTCTATTTCTATTTTATACAATATGCTACATTAAGAATTTTTAAGACTTTGTTTACGTTTGTATAATATGATACACATTAAGATATAAATTTACCCGTGCGGACGCACGAGTCTTCTACTAGTATACCTATAAACACCCTTAATTGCCCTTTTGCTTTTTTAAATTTGCACTAAAAAATGCCCATTTTAGTAATTTGCTAAATCAAACTTCAAGTGGACCAATCATATGTATCAATTAATCCAAGTGGCACCCCATTCTCAATTTTGCTTTTGTTTATTTCCTAACAACAATTTATTCATTGTGTAATACTAATAATTGAGTAAACCTTTTACACAGTAGACAAATCATTCACATTACATTCAATATTTCCCTCTCTTTCTCTCTCTTACATTCATTCTGCAGCAATCCTTCTCTCTCCTTTCCAAGCGGTGATTTCTTCATCACACCTCCCTTGCATTCCACAGGTAATACAAGCCCAAGAGGAAGCACAAGAGCTCATATTCGGCTGGATCTATGGCGAGATGGAGAGATTCTTCTCATCACCGAGACTTGAATCGATTTGAATCCACGGAGTTTCACAGACCGCTTGGTGAGTTTCAATTTCTTTGAGTTTCTACCCATCGTTTTTGTTTTTGTTATCTGAATCCCATTTAGGGTTTGGGAAAAGTGTTATTTTGTTTTACTTATGGTTTTGACATTTTTTGACGGTGAATGATTTTGTCAATGATTGTAGCGGCGGCCGAAACAGAAAATATCTCTGGATTAAGAAATTTGTTCTTGATTTAAACTCTATATTTTGAAGGAAAATCTACAAATTTGTTTATTACTAGCTTGCAGATCTACGATTGATAATTAACAAAAAGAGAAAGGAAGAAATTTGCTTAGACATTGACATGCGTTTTCTTATTTCAGGTTACTAAAAGGCTGTTAATTTATTTTTCTTATTTTGTAGGTTGTAAAAGCTTCATTTCTGCTGAGCTCTTTACAGTTTCAATGGCATAAACCCTTTATGTAGTTTAAGTTTTGTGATATTTTGAGAACTATAATATTTAACAGGTCAATATTTAACAGGGACCACCTTGCTAATTCTTGGGTTTTGAAATTAAAGTTTTGCATAAGAAGTTAGGAATGAGAACATTGAAATTATCCAATTTTTGTTTGTTGTTCTTCAATTTTAACTTGACCAAATGACTGCATAAGACCTTATTAGTTTATGTATATTGTAGCATGATTGGCAAATATTATAAAACCTTCTTAATTTACAGGAATTTTCAAAAGCTCACTCTTAAAGATAGTCCACGAAGTGCATTCACTGACAAAGATGGTCTTTGTAGACTGTAATGGCATAAACATTTGGTAACTATATTTTTAGGGATTTTTCTTATCCTAATAAGCAATTGGAAAGTGGAAACATTTTGTTGAAAATCTATGAAAACCTATAAATTTCATTTTCCCCTGTTTTTCAGATCTATGGACCATCTAAACATAATCATGGCTCTCAACCATTCCCTGGAATTGGTGATGCTGTACAAATGGCTAAGAAACTACACATTGTAGAATCATGGAGTCGATTAAAATGTTTGGAGAGTCTCAAGAGTCATTAGACAAGCTTCATTAGTTCACGTTACTCTACAAGTTTTTTCTATATCAACATTTATATTAATAATAATAATAGCAATGACACGTTTGTTTGATGGATTTTCAGAACTTTCTTATCTTATGTTTGATCCCGAATTATGCAGTATGAAGTGTAACTCCCAAAACTATACTTTGGAACTGACATGTTTCTGTTTCTCTATCTGTGAGTAAGCTTTCTTCCTATCATTTTACTAATTCACTCTATATACAAATATTTCTTTGAAGTGACATGTCTCAGTGTCGATGTTGGTTCTTCTGCACAATTGGTTTAGGTGAGAATTGTTATGTATCATGAATAAAGGTGATCTTATACTTTAACATGTTGCAGTAAAACGATAATTGGGGATCTTATACCAGTTGATACAATGTTGCCAATGCCCTGTCAATGCAATTTTCTAAATAATAGTTGGTGCATTTGGAAATCAAGGTACCATAAAATCTTCCGAAACGAAGAGATTCAAATTGGAAAAGTGATAGAGGAAGCAAAGATATGCGTTTGGAAATGGATGAAGATTAAATCCATGTTGATCAAGGATGATTTTGCTTTGTGGTGTTTAAATCCTAAAGCCTGTTTGTGTGGTGTGGATGCCTGAGTTATTTCTGTTTGTGGGTCAATCTGGTCTAAGACTTTTGGGTCGTGGAAATATAGTGCTCCATCAGTTCAGTGGCGTTTTGTGGTTTCTGCAGTATTTGGTTGATCGAAGCGCCATTTGCATCATGTGTTGAAGGGAGTATTTCAATTTAGTCTCTTTTTGCTGGGTTCTGTTGCTGGTAGCTTCCCCTTTTTTGGCTTTTTGTTGTGTTTGCATCATCTGCGCTTCGTTTCGGTGTCTCATGAGCTTAGGGTTATGTGTTGTGCTGTCTATTTTAATAGGTGGAGTTATCCTGTACTTTGCAGTTCCATGGTTTACTCTTGATTTGGGTTAGCGTGTATTTTGCCTTAGGTGTTACTCAGTAGTGATGGTACTGGTTTTAGTTTGGGTAGTTTTATTGTGTAGGGGTTTTGTTATGTGGATTATGGTGGTCTTTAACACTTCTTGTGCGCCATCTTCTTCTTAATTGATATATTAATTTGCTGCTTAAAAAAAACAACACGTCGGGTTACTAAATGATTGTCTATGAGATACATTTAAAAGTGTTTTATTTCAATGTTTTGAATTCTAAAATTTGTGTTTCCATGTTTGATTTAAAGTGAATATGTTTCACGGTACTCTCTCCCTATTTTCATATCAATTGTCTCATGCTTTCCACTTGTCACACCACCATATTAATTGAAATCTCTGTTCAACTTCCTATCACTCATACTAACCCGATTTCTGTACCTTATAATAGTGTAAACAATGCTTTGGTTTTTGTGTTCACAGTACAAAAAGCAGAAGTTACTTTCACAACCTATCAACACACTTACTATAGGTTGACCATTGCATATTTAACTTGACAAGACAGTACTACAAAACAAGTTTTCACTGTCTGTAGATTACCGAAAAAGTATCAATTTGGCCGCTTGATAAACTAAAGCTACTCCAACATAGACAATATAGTTACTTCAAACTTAAATTTGTAGTTACATCCATGTAATTTGGTTTCTTAACACATCATTACATCCTAAAATATAAATCAATATATTAGATCATGGTAAAAAGAAATTTCCTGCAGTAATAAGTCAATTATTACAGACTAAAGTTACTCGAAGTTCACAAGTTCACAATGTTTTGGAAATTTAACATATGCTAAGTTTTCGTACACTGTTCTGGATAACATATTTGTCTTATTAACCAACTATTATCTTTTTAATACTTCCAATCATAAGGTACTGCCAACTGATATTAAAGTGTAATTTTAGACCTTATAGTAATGAAACTTTTTCTGATTGAGAATCAACTGATATTGCCACTGGTAGTAATATTTATTTCTTTTTGTTAATGAGCAACAATATTTTATTTCTTTTTGTTAATGAGCAACAAGTTACTTTAGAGCCTATTACATGTATTAATCCTCTACTTCACTTCCCATGATTGCTAATGAGCAATAAATTTCTTTCTCTGTTCCAAATACATAGCTACATGTAAATAATTCAATTAAAATATAATTTATTATTTTGAAAAAACAAGTATAATTCATTGTTATTTTCTAAATGTATATCTAAATCAAACTATAAAGATACAAAAGTACACACAAAATAATATATTGGAATACAAGGTAGTGTACCATGTGTAAATAATAAATTAAATAAATATAGGAACATGAGAATTTTTGTGCCACATAGCACATTCAAGACCAAACTCCTCGGCTAGACATTTCAAGTTGTTAGTAGCTTCACGAATTGAATAAATCTATACAAATAAGAATAGAATTGAGAGATATGCAGCTCCAAAATGCTACCATACTAGAAAGGAAGTAAATATATCAAACCTTATCTTTTGTGTGTATTGTAGTGTAGTTTTTTGAGTTAGGCCTTGTGTGTATTTTAAAAGCACTAATATTGACATACTGATAAAGATGGATTTGTTCTATGATGAATTCTTATCTACCCAACACAAAAAATTGGGTAGAGTTACCCTTAGTGTAAAATGCTTTGGAAACAACCAAAAATTATACTATTTAATAATTAATTAAATAGGATAAAATTAAATGATGCAATGTGATTGGTGGAATGTACACTACCCAACTTTTTGTGATGGGTAAAGAAGTTGTCTCCCTTGTTTTATATATTATTGTGTCTTACATGTAGTATCGTTTGTATGTGATGGAGACTTTCGTCAATTTCTTTTTCCATTACCAATTGTATTCCCCATAATACAAGTCATCATCTTTTACACGTCTTTCTATAGTTACTTTTAGGGTTAACGAATTTTTTGGTCCCTCTAAATATTGCAGATTTCGTTTTTAGTCCCTCCAAAGTTTTTCTTTAAGAAATCGTCCCTTCAAAAATTTTCGTCTAAACTATTGGTCCCTAACGTCAAATTTGCTAGAAATTAGCTACGACTTTAGCCACCGATTAGCTACGAAATTTGACGTTGGGGACCAATAGTTCGGAAGAAAATTTTTTAAGGGACGATTTCTTAAAGAAATATTTTGGAGGGACTAAAAACAAAATCTGCAATATTTAAAGGGACGAAAAAGTTCATTAACCCTTATTTTTATTATCTCTAAAAATTGTGTCAAATATAGTACAATAATGATCAACTATATATTATAGTAGTAGTGTTTAGCTGTTATATATATTTTTTAAATTTAATTATTAGCTAATTAATAATATTATTACTGGGGAAGGTTGGTAGAAATTAAAATAAAAAATAATTAATAGTGGTAGTTATAAAAATAAAAGATAATTAATATTTTATTTCAGTTACTATCAAATGTTTTATCTAACTACTTTCAAAATAAATATATAAAAATATAGAAAAAATATTATTATTATTATTATTATTATTATTATTATTATTATTATTATTATTATTATTATTATATATTTGACTGGGGTTTAGGGATTTTTATGGTTTTCCACAAAAATGCATGGGGTCATTTTATTTGAGAGACAGTGCAAAGAAGTTAATATTCGTGAGAAGTGTTTTTTTGTGCGTGGAGGGATGGGAAGTGTAGAGTTTAAGGCCATTGGAACTATTCTAGGGAATGTTGTGTGATCCAACATGGGTGAAATATATGTTGATATCTCCAGACGGTGATTATGATATCATCACTTTGCAATATATAGAGGAGCGTTTATTATCAGTTGATGAGAATAGAATTTACCAACTCTTATGAATTTTATCCTTAAAACTCACTATTTTATGGGACACTATCCCCTCAATACATTTTTTATTTTAATCAACAAAATATTAAAAATATTTATAATTAGCATAAACTCACTATTTTCACGGGACACTATCACCACGATACATTTTTTATTTTAATTAATAAACTATTAAAAATATTTATAATTAACATAAGTTTACTATTTTCATGGGACACTATTGCCACAATACCTTTTTTTTATTTTAATCAATAAAATATTTAAAATATTTATAATTAGCATAAACTCACTATTTTCACGGGACATTATCACCATGATACATTTTTTATTTTAATTAACAAAAAATTATAAATATTTATAGTTACGGGTGATATTTGTAAATATTTATAGTTATTAGATATTGAATTTATAATATTGGTGATTTGGTTGGTACACGTTTATTTTTAAATATTTACAGTTATTTAGTGATTTTATAATAACAATTATATATCAACAACGACTAAGCCTTATCGAATTATCTAAGAAATGAAAGAACATATTTTCCTTTTTCAAGCATGATTTTTCTATTAGATACCAAAAAGTATCCCTTTTGTGGGGGCAAATTACAAAACTCATTCTTTCATGTGGTTGTTGACATTAATATTGCCCATGAATATAACACTTTGGTCACAACTTGCTACTATTTCATATTTCATATTTTATTACTTACATATTTTATTATTACTATCTATTGACAAATCAGATGCTAATGACAATGACGCTTTTGAACATTAATAAAAGATTTAAGCTTTTTCTATTGCGTTACTACTTCATGTTCACCTTAAGAACAGAAAGTACCCGTGCGGACGCACGGGTCTTCTACTAGTTATTTTTAAAATCTTAACTATTACTCTGAGGACACTGGTTAATATTTCCTTTAATTTAATTATAATTATAATTATTTTTTGTCAAAATCAAGTTGAATCCGACACAAAACAATTAACGTTTATTTTATTTATTGTTATTCTATCAATTAAAATAGTGATAGCCTTATGTGGGTGTGACAAAATATAAAAGCAACAGTTGATTAACTTCTGCGCACGAGAGCGCTGCTAGGGTTTAGGAAGATGTCATCAACGATTACGGTGCCAAATCCGGCACCACCACCGAAACCACCACAAGGAGGTGACGACAATAACAGGCCACCAGAGACTAATAAGAAAACAAATGAAGGGGTATCTTATAGGAACATTGTAACAGGGGAGCATGGAGGAGGGGAAGGTGATGGAGATAGAGAGGAACATGAGATGCTAGAAGAAGATGAGATAGAAGATATCACTGATGGGTTGGAAGGAATAACAGTGAGAAAGGGTAAGAGAGGAGGTTATGAATGTCCTCAAATCATACTTTCAAAACATGAAGAGAGGAGGATTTAGAAACCATGGAGGAGGGGAGTAATTGTGAAGCTTTTGGGAAGGAAGATTGGCTACAAGGCACTGGAGAATCGACTGCAACAGATGTGGGTGAGGAAAGGTATCATACGCATAATTGATCTAGGGCATGACTACTACTTGGTGTGTTTTACTCATGAAGAGGATAAGAGTGCGGAAATGTCAGATGGACCTTGGTTCATAAATGATCACTACCTAACTGTTAAGGAGTGGACACCGGATTTTCACCCTGAAAACGATTCCATAGTGAATGTTGCGGTATGGATCAGAATTTCAGGGCTTCCCGTGGAGTACTATGATCCTAAAGTCCTGCAGGTGATTGGAAACATGGTTGGTCGAACAGTCAAGGTGGACAAGAACACAATGCAAAGTGAACGAGGGAAATATGCGAGGATTTGCGTTGAGGTAGATATTTCGAAGCCGCTCCTTGCTATGTTTGAGTTGAAAGACAAGAACTATCGAGTTGAATTCGAGGGGCTGCATTTGCTGTGTATTGTTTGTGGCAAATTCGGACATTATAAGGAAGGGTGTTCCATGAAGAAGAATGTTGAAGCTGCTACTCTGAACACAAGAAATGGGAAAGAACAGGCCGTTGATATTAGCTTGTTAACGAGGAACATTGCAAAAGAGGGCACAACAACCGATGAGGGGCCGTGGCAGGTAGTACAAAAACAACGGCGAAATAAAAAACCACCGGAGATAAAAAAGAAAGCACCGGTGACGGGATCATGGTTGGCGAAGGCGGGATCTAGGTTTCAGGCGTTAGGTGATGGCGGCGGAGAGACAAGTGGCACCAGTAAGGAAAGCTTTAATGATTCAGAATTGAATAAGGAAATTACTGATGGTAATAAAAAAGTTACTAAAAGAAATGAGGTGAATTTGGTTAGAGCAGACAAGAATAATAATGATAATAATATGAGGATGGACAATATTAATAATAAGGATATGATTGTGTTGGCACCTATTGGAGCGGTTAAGGAAACAATGAATGGAGACAATCTGAATGTAATTAATGAGGCAGAAGGTGTGATTGGTGCAGAAAGAATTAAAAGCACAAAGACCAATGGGGAGAAAAAAGGGAAGCGCGTGGACCAAAGGGGGAGAAGTACAAAAGTGAGTAAATTAGTAACACGTGGAATTAAATTTTTAAGAAAAAAGCTGAGGGCCCCAGGAAGCGTACCATGGAGAGTTTATTTGAGAAAAATAAGCATGTTGACTTTTTAAAGAATACACATGTAAACATGCAGATGGATAAAAGAAGGGTTGAAGAAAACAAAAAGGGGTCGAGGGTGACTGTTTTGGAGCCAGTAGAGGAGAAAGATTCATTGGAGGAAAGTAAAACACCTAGGCAGATTCAAAGTGTCATGCATGGGGTGTGTGGAAAGGATGCAACTATGATAACATTAGAGGATGCTGCTAGACCTCCGGATCTTAATACCACTAAAGGAGATAAGTACAATGGAGGAATATTGTACATGGAAAAAAGGGATGAGACTGACCTGTTATGCCATGGAAACGAGCAGAGTCAAGCTATAGATGGTGCAATGGAAGAAGAAAAAGTTCAGGAAACTCCTGAACTATGTTTGAGATAGGATGCGGTTTCTTTATTTCAGAAGTTTTTAATGATGACTGACAACATTAAAATCATTCTTTGGAACTGCAGAGGGGCTGTTGGGAAAGATTTCTATAGATATAGTAAATACTATGTAGATATCTGTAAACCGGAAATTTTTGTGTTGATGGAAACTCGCTGTGATCCTACGAAGCTATACAAACCAATGAAGAAGTTAGGCTTCAGCCAATTTTTCTCGGTGGAGAATGAAGGATATGCTGGTGGTATTGTAGTGGCGTGTAGGGATGAGACATTAAAAGTCACGTGGTGTGCACAAAAGGAGCAATGGATTCATTTAAATATTCAAAATGCTAATGGCGTTGACTGGAGATTCACTTTAGTTTATGCTAGCCCCAATGACCAAAGGAGGGTAAGGATGTGGGAGGAGCTGAGTCATATTGCCAATACAGAGAAGTTTCCTTGGATTGTAGCTGGAGACTTCAATGATATAGCTAATGCAATGGAAAAAAAAGGTGGATCTCAAGCATCATCTAGAAAATGTTCCTTGTTTAGAGATAATATGGACAAGTGTAAGCTAAACGATCTAGGATCCAGTGGGCCAAAATTTACATGGAGGGGAGGGATATATCATGGTGGACAAAGAATATATGAAAGGTTGGATAGAGCCATAAGTAATGAAGAGTGGAAGTTATTGTTTCCTGACAGTTATACTAAAGTGTTGACACGAGTAAGCTTCAGTGATCATCGTCCCATAATGATAGCTCTCTCCAATATAAGTTCGGTTAGGGCAGAGAGAAATTTCAGATTCAAAAGTGCTTGGTTGGAAGATCATAATTATGCTAATCGAGTTAAGGGGTGTTGGAGGAATGGTGAAGACATCTTCAATAACCTCAAGAGACTTGAAAGTGACGCCAAGGAGTGGAACATGTGCAATATAAAGCAAGTGCAACGTATAAAGAGGAGACTATTGGCACGTTTGCATGGCATCCAGGTAAGCATGCAGTCAAATAATAATGCTCGTGGGCTGAGTCGTATGGAAAGTAAGCTGCAACAAGAGTTGAATGTTATTTTGAAACAAGAGGAGCTAATGTGGTTTTAGAGGTCAAGAACTAAATGGCTGGCCGATGGGGATCGTAACACCCGGTATTATCATCTTAAAACGGTCACAAGACGAAGGAATAACAAAATGGTGATGCTTAAAGACAATGAAGGGCACTGGATTGATAAGGAAGATGATCTCAAAAATCTGGTGAATCAGTTCTACAAGGATCTTTTCAAGATAGGAAAGAATTGAAGCAATTGGTTCCAAACTAAATATACATTCCCACAGATGAATGATGAGGATGCGAGGAGGCTGGACGATGCAGTAACTGAAAATGAAGTGAGGCAGGCAATTTTTGCTATGAAGCCATGGAAAGCGCCTGGCTCAGACGGTTTCCCGGCGGGTTTCTATCAAAGGACATGGAGTACAGTTGGAAAGAGTGTGTATGAGTTTGTGAAAAAGGTTTGGGAACAACCGGATATTATATCTCAGGTGAACCAAACTAACATATGTTTAATTCCGAAAATTGACAAACCTACTCTAGTATCACAATTTAGGCCTATTTCTTTATGCAATACTTTGTATAAAGTGGTAAGCAAGGTGATTGTGAATAGACTGAAGAAGCACATGAGCATGATTATTTCGCCATACCAAACAGGATTCGTCCCGGGGCGAATAATCCATGAGAACATAGTTATTGCTAGAGAAGCAATGCACACGATGGAAAAGATGAAAGGCAAGACTGGTTACTTTGCTATAAAGGTTGATCTGTCTAAAGCATACGACAAACTCAGGTGGGACTTTGTTTGGAATACTATACAAGAAGCAAAATTTCCTGAAAATTTGAGTAAAATTATTATGCATGCAATAACAAGTGTGGAGACAAATGTGAATTGGCATGGTAGTCAAAATGAGTTTTTTCGACCACAGAGAGGCATACGACAGGGCGATCCATTGTCTCCATACCTTTTTGTGATGTGTATGGATAAACTCTCTCATCTTATTGAAGAAGATGTGGATGCCAAACGGTGGAAAAGTTTGAAACTCAGCAAGAATGGTGTGAGAATCTCACACTTAATGTTTGCGGATGATCTACTCTTATTTGGGGAAGCCACAGAGAGGCAAATCAAATGTGTGCTGCAGACCTTAGAAACCTTTTGCAAACTCTCGGGTCAGGAGATAAGTGAAGACGAAACCAGTATCCTCTTCTCCAAAAATGTGGGGAGAAGTATGCAAATGAAAATTCTGCAAGTTTCAAAGTTTAGACACACGAGGGGCTTTGGAAAATACTTGGGTGTTCCATTGCATGGCAAACGACAAAGAAGGAATGATTTTCAATAACTGATTGATCAAGTAGCGGGAAAGTTGGTGAGTTGGAAACGTGACAACTTATCCTTAGCGGGAAGACTAACTCTCGCTAAGAGTGTAATTGAAGCGATACCACTATATCCAATGATGACAACCAAGCTGCCCAGAACTTGTATAGAAGAGATTCAACGTCTTCAGCGGCAATTTGTGTGGGGAGATACTGAAGAAAAGAGGAAAATACATGCTGTCTCTTGGGATATGGTGACCAAATCTAAACAACAAGGTGGGGTGGGCCTGCGAAAGCTGGATGTGTTAAATGAAGCATGTCTTATGAAGATGGGCTGGAAAATCTACACCAAATCCGATGATCTTTGGTGTCGAGTTTTGCGACAAAAGTATAATATAAGGGAAGACAAGGACTGCATGAGGATAAAGGCTTCAGATTCTAGCCTATGGAAGGACATTGCCAGAGCTGTTACGACAATGATGCAATATGGACAGTGGAGTGTCGGAGACGGAAGGAGAATTCAAGCGTGGGAGGATAACTGGCTGGGGGAGGGGTTCCGGTTATGTAATCTTGATGTTCAACTTCCTGAAAACTTTAGGGGAGCAAAAGTGCGCGACTTGATGAATGTTAATGGCGAGTGGAATTATGAGGAACTTTCTGTGTGGCTTCCTCAGCTATGGCTAGACAAACTTCGTGCGTGTGTTCCACCAAGCACGGATAATTTTGCTGACAGTTTTTGTTTTGCAGGTACAACATCTGACAGGATCTCGATAAAAGCCATGTATCAAGAGATGGAGGAAAGTGAAGTTGATATAGCAGACGGGAATTGGAAAAAGATTTGGAAGGCTAAGGTTCCGGAGAGATGCAAAACGTTTCTCTGGCTGTTAAAGCATGATAGGATCCTAACAAATTTTAACAAGGCAAAGAGAGGTATAAGATATGCAGGGTGCTTGCTGTGTGGCAATGTGTGTGAGACAACGTTGCATGCATTAAGAGATTGCATGAAGTGTGATGTTATTTGGAAAAGTGTTGTTCCTAGTGAACTAATGGAAGAGTTCTTTGATTCAGATCTAGATGAATGGATTCATCTTAATTTAAACTACCAAAATGTGAATATGCGTTGGTGGAGCGAATTTTGGATCATGGCTTGCCATACATTATGGTATTGGAGAAACCTTGAAGAGCATGATCAAACTTTTGAGAGACCTTCTAATCCCATAAGTTGTATTTTCAAGAGGAAGCAGGAATATGCTAATGCAACTATGGCAAATAGACAATACAATGATGAGGTAGGCAGCAACAAATTCATGGGGTGGAAGCCACCAACCAATGATATATGGAAACTCAACACTGATGGGGCTTGCAAATGGGGTCAGGAAGCTGGATGTGGTGGAATCGTTAGAGATAGCAGTGGCACGTGGCGAGGAAGTTTTTCAAAATACTTGGGGAGATGCAGTGCTATTGTCGCTGAATTTTGGGGAGTGTTTGAAGGGCTAAAATATACCCTCGCATTGGGATTTCGAAGAGTGGAAGTGAATGTGGACGCTTTAATAGTTGTTAGAGCTATTGAAGATGGAGTTACCGGGTTAGTGGATTGTGTTACAATTCTAAGGAGGATAAAAGAACTCATCGAGTTACATGAGTTGGTTGTTATATCGTATGCGCCTCGATCTACAAATATGTGTGTAGATGCCCTAGCTAATAGGGGTTGTTTGGATAAGAGAGACTCGGTTCATTCGGTTACACCGGATTTTCTTTGGCCTTTGTTGGCAGCGGATTCTCTAGGGATTAGTGGGATTTTTGTTGATCCCGTTTAGTGTTTTTCTTGTTTGGGCTTAGGCCCTCCATTGTACCAAAAAAAATAATATAAAAGCAACAAGTTATGGCGGCTGTAACATCAAAAATATTGAATGCCAGCTAAGCAAGCTCTCTTATGAATCAAATATTCAATATTCAATTTTGGTTGGTTCCTTCAACTCTCACGTCTACACAGCTGGTAAAATGGACTAGTCTATATGAGCCGGTCCATCAAGTTCAAAAAATTATAGGACTTGAGCCTTAAAATTAGAGTCCATAATTTTCAGGACTTTTTTAGCCCAACCCTAAAAAGTCCGTTAGCCATTAGGGCTAACTCATATGGGTCGTGGGTAGCCCATTAAATCCGCATAATTATAAAATTATTTATTTATATATATATATATATATATATATATATATATATATATATATAAGGGTTATATTGACTCCAAGAGTAAATTATAATAACTTACTCTACATCTTGACCATTAATTCTTTTCAATCTAATGGTTAAAAATAATAAGTCATTAAATGTGGAAAGAGAAAATTATTCCTTATTATTTTTAACCATCTATAATATAAGAAAATTTACTGTTCTGGATTTCCCTATAATACCCTTTTATTATCTTAGTGTAAATTAATATTTTGGGGCAAAAAATGTCTTTTTCTGGTTTATTTGAAACCAATATATTTGGTTGGAACTTGGAAAACAAAAAAAAATAAGTATATTTCCTCCTTTCTCTCTCCCTCTTTCGATGTTGTTTTTCTTCTTCTCCATACACTCCATGATTTTTCAGATCTCACCTTTTTCCTTTCTTCTAACCTTTTTTTTCTGTTAACCTAAAACCAAACACGATTCTCTCTCCTGTTTTTATAAAAGAAACTATTTTTCTCCTTTTTCTCTATGTAAATCATTTCTCTTACAAACAAAAATCACATACATGGTTCAGAGGGAAATCAAGAAGGAGAAAAAGGTGACAATCGTAATAGGGGATACGAAGGTGGCTATGGAATTTTCGAAAGTGCTTTATTGCGTCGTGTTATGATAATATCAATCACCACTCTTACAAACAATAATCACAAAAATGGAGAAACAGGTACAAATCTGAAAAAGCTACATTTTTGTTTGCACGTTGTGATAGATCTATGGACTTTTTGTTTGCAAGAGTTTAAGGTTTGTGGTTTTGATTCCATTTTAAGGTTTTTATTGTTAGGTTTTTCTAATTAGGATTTTGAATAACCATATGTATTGTTCTTCTATTTAGGGTTTTGAAAAATCATTTTGTTGTTTTGATTTCTGACTTTGTTATTTGATTTTCTGACAGGTTAACATTTTGTTGAATAATCATTTTGTAAGCTTGAATTTGTTGTTCTAATTTCTGAGTTGTTGTTTTGGATTCTGACAGTGTTGTTTTTAATTTAGTTCACATTATTCCTACTTCTGTAAATATGAATTTGTATGCTAATGCTAATGTGTAAATATGAATTTGTATTGTAGTTATTTTGCAGTTTGATTCAGGTTTATGTTAAACCAGAAATATTCTAATGCTTATAAGCAAATGTGAGTTTTTGATGTGGTAAGATGTTCAAGCTTTTATCAAATATATTTTCACTATTGTTAAATTGTTATTTCATTCACAGATCTAAATTTATATCAATTTTTGTCTAAGAGTCGAAATATCTTAAAAATCTGAGTTGAGATAGATCTTTAAAAATTGAATGTGAGAGACCATTAGTAAGGTACCATGAACCCAAGCATTGGAAGTTTCCAAAGGTGCAAAAGCATTGGAACACAAATTAGGATCTGTTCTAATGAATGAAAATTGGAGGATTCTAAGATCTAGATTTATGAAACTAATAATTATCATATTATGTATTATAGGGGCACGGATGTAAGTGCTGAAAACTTGCATCAAGGTTTTACTCATGTATTTGAATCAACCTTTGATGATCTGGAAGTTGTTGCAGAGTATGTAGCTCATCCTGCACATATTGTAAGTTGCGGCATCTAATTTTTCTTCTTCACAACAGTCCTCAAAATTGGGATTAGTTTATGTAGGAGTTGTAGTTATGTGGTAGCTTAGCATCTCAAATATGTTCAATAATTCCACTGCATATCTTTGTTGATGTGGTAATATATCCTTTCTTGATGTTCACAAATTCCATACCAAGGAAGTAGGCCAATTTTCTCAAGTTAAGACATCTCAAATTATGTTGTTGCAGTATTTTTGAATTCTTTTCCAGTAACATGTTTGATCCACAGGTTTGATTCATTAGAATTCATTACATATATTTCATATACTCTTATTCTAAGCCTCGTGAAAAAGAAATTAATTTATTCTCTTATTCTAAGCCTCGTGAACTTTATGAAGCTCTTACAATTTATACAATTCGTACACCAATTTCTCTTTCCTCTCCTCAAAATCAGGTAGTTGAATGACAAACATAATGTCCTAGAGAGTTCCATTGAAAAATTCAAATTTGCTGTTGTTCGAAGACGAACTGCTGAGGTACTCGCTCCATTCCAAATTAAATCTATTATCACTGACTGAGTTTTCATGTTGTTATTTGGTTATGCAATTATTGGACTGCTGATAGAAAGGATTCAACAACTATTAATTCTTAGATCTAGGGTTCAACAAGGATAAAAACAAAACTAAATTGCATAAGAAAAAGAAGGAAAATAAAAGTTGTGTTAATTCGTGTCTACCATTGCAAAAGAGGCAGCTTCCAATAAATACAAGAGAGTGTTCCAAACCCTAAAGGGCTAAACGAAAATGGGTCTGGCCCAACTACAAAACATAAAAAGGATCTTAATAAAAATAGCTATTTTGTGATAAATTCTTCAAGCCATTTGGGTTTAAGTTTAATTCTTGTGGGCCTTGTACCACTACTATCCGGCCCAGCATCAACCTTGTCCTCAAGGTTGGACTTAAGTGGATTCGATGGGCTATGGAAAGCCCCGGCCCAATCAGAAGGCCCCATAGAGTTTTGAAGGTTGCTGTTAGGGTTTCTTTGAATTTGAATTGCAAGTGGAACGGTGCGGGACAGCTGGAACGGCGCCTGGGAACTCGCAGACGCGTGGGAGACAGTGGGGGCCAACTGTGCGTTGGGGATAGAGATGTCACATGGGGTAACGGCTAAATTAGGCAAGGGTGGAGATTTAGTTTGGAGGGAATCCAATGAAATGGATGGTGATGATGGGCTTAGCGTGTGTGGTTTAGAAACAACTTCACGTGAAGTAGCACTGGTCTTGGGAATTGAGATTGCATGCTTATGAGATTGGAAGTGAATCTCATTTTTCATTAACTCATTCACTTCTCTCCCTTCAGTTCGGTTCTCTCTCTCTGCAGAAACACTTCTCCCTTCAAACTCTTTGCACTTCCTTTCCTTTTCCCCTTTTAGATCCTCACTCCTCTTAGCCATATTTTCTTCATCTGGATCCACAAAATTAGAGATATCCGATCCCTGGTGATGTTCCTCCGACGTAGCCTCAAAGTCAGGTGGTATCAAAGACGAGGATGGTGGGTTGCTGTCACTGTGAAACGCTCTCAACTGAGAGATATGAATCACCGGGTGAATTCTTGAAGACTGAGGAAGATCAAGGTGATATGCTACTGAACCGATTCGACGAAGGATTTTGAATGGGCCAAAATATCGTTTGGATAATTTTTCAGATGAACGGCGTTGGACTGAAACTTGGCGATAGGGTCTGAGTTTAAGTAAGACCAGATCTCCTTCTTGAAAGGTACAATCTCTGCGTTTACGATTCTCTTGTGTTTCCATTTGTTTCTTACTTTTGGCTAAGTTGTATTTCAAAGTTTGTAATAACTCTTCTCGGTGTTGCAAGTGTTCATCCAAGGGGCCATGGGAAGTAGATCCGGATGTATACTGTGGAAAAGAAGGAGGGGGTGGCGATACAGAGCTTCGAACGGCGACATCTTGATGGCAGAGTGATGATTCGTGTTGTGCCACAGCTCAGCCAAATGTAAGTAGTTAAACCAACGCTTTGGATTATCACTTGTAAAACATCTTAAATATGTCTCTAAACACCGGTTCATAACTTCAGTTTGTCCATCAGTTTCAGGGTGGTATGCGGAGCTGTACTTTAGAGTTGTTCCTTGAGCCCTGAAGAGTTCTTTCCAGAAGGTACTTAAAAACAGGGGGTCACGGTCAGAAACAATGGAATTCAGAACTCCATGTAAGCGGCAGATGTCCACAGAGAAACGATGGGCCAGATCCTTGGCAGAAAATTTCGTAGGAAGGGCGATAAAGTGGGAGTACTTCGTCAACCTGTCGCAAACGACCCAAATGACTGTGTGTCCAAAGGAATTAGGAAGGTGAGTAATAAAATCCATGCTTAGATCTGTCCATACTTGAGTAGGTGTAGGCAAAGGTTGAAGAAGACCTTGCTGTTTTGTGGTCATGTATTTATTCTGTTGGCATATAGCACAGTTTCTCACAAATTTTTTTACATCTGTGTACACGCCCGACCATAGGAATGAGGACGATAAACGCGCCAGTGTCGGTTGCAAGCCAGAATGGCCGCCTTCAGGTGTGCAGTGGTACTCCGTGATGATCTTATGCCGTAATTGGAGATTATCAGGTATAAAAATCCGTTCTTTGTAATACAGGAGGTCTTCTTTGCTCTGAAAATTATTCTGTGGTGACAAATCTGTTTGAATCTTAGTAACCATTTGAATGCCCTCTGGATCTGATTTGTAAATTTTTTTTAATTGTTTGAGGAGGAGAGGAACAGGGGACGAGATGGACATCAAGAGAGCTGGATCTTCATGGGAAATGCGACTGAGGGCGTCTGCGACCTGATTGGTCTTACCAGGTTTGTAGTGAATATCAAACTCAAATCCCTGTAATTTTGCCGCCCACTTCTGCTGTTCCGGTGTTTGAATGGTTTGATGTACTAGGTTCTTTAGACTCTTTTGATCCGTGAAAATATGAAAGTGTCTTCCGATTAAATATTGTCTCCATTTCTTGACAGCTTCTGTAATTGCAAACATCTCACGGACATACACTGAGGAGGCTTGGAGACGATTACAAAGCTTCTTGCTGAAGAAGGCTATTGGGTGACCTTCTTGGGACAGAACAACACCTATGGCCACCCCGGAAGCGTCTGTCTCGAGCACAAATGGTTTGGTGAAGTCTGGAAGGCGCAACACTGGTGTTTCTGTCATTTTACGCTTTAATGTTGTAAAAGCTGAGTCAGCTTCTGTATTCCATTGCAGCTTTGTAAAATGTAATAAATCGGTGAGGGGAGCGGCAAGAGAGGCGTAATGACGCATGAATCGTCTATAAAAGCCGGTGAGTCCTAAAAAACCCCTGAGTGTCGTGAGTGAGCGTGGCTTTGGCCAATCTAGAATAGCTTGAATCTTTGTTTGATCTGGGGTTACACCTTCACTAGAAATAATGTGACCTAAATAATCAACACTAGGAACAGCAAACACACACTTCGACAATTTAGCATAAAACTTGTTAGATAAAAGCAAATCTAAAATGAGTTTTAAATGAAATGCATGATCTGAGATAGAAGAACTGTAAATGAGTATATCGTCAAAAAAAACTAACACAAACTTCCTTAGGTATGGTCTGAGCAAATCGTTCATAGCCGATTGAAAGGAACTAGGAGCGTTAGTTAAGCCAAAGGGCATTACCAAGAACTCGTAGTGTCCGTCAAACGTCCTGAACGTAGTTTTGTGAGTATCCTTAGGAGTTACCCTAATCTGGTGATAGCCAGATCGTAGGTCAATCTTAGAAAAAATAGTTGCTGAACCCAATTCATCAAAAGTTCATCTATGGTTGGTATAGGAAAACGGTCGCGGACTGTGACAGCGTTTAGGGCTCTATAATCAACACAGAATCGATCCATCTTTTTTTCGCACTAATAAGACCGGGGAAGAATATGGGCTGTTACTGGGTTTAATGATGCCTTCACTAAGCATCTCTTGTATGATTGTAGTCATAGCGTCCTTTTGTGAGTATGGGTAGCGATACGGTTTGACATTGACTGGAGGAGTATTTGGAGTGAGGGGAATGTGATGATCATGTGGGCGGGTGGGTGGTAGGCCTTTGGGTTGGGAAAAAATTGATGCATGGGCTTTTAATATAGATGAGATTTGGGGCGGTAGGTTAGGGGGCAGGGTGTCTAAGGCATTGGTGGTTAAGGGTGGAAGTGTAGAATTAGTGTGAGGCTGAAATATTAAAAGGTGAAGGGAAGCTATGGAGTCTGTTTGTAGGAGATGGCAAACGTTGTTGTAAGAGGATGGTGAGATAGTGTTTGTATCACCTGTTATGGTGATGTCATTGTTGTTGTGGGTGAAAGAGATTTTAGGAATGGAGAAATCAGCCATTAGAGGTCCCAAAGTTCTCAACCATTCCATTCCAAGGACAACGTCAACCCCTTCAATAGGTAGTAAGTGAAAAGGGATCAAGAATGAATTGTTTTGAATTTTTATAGGAACCTTTGGGCAAATGCCTGGGCAAGATAACCTAGAGCCATTTCCCACCATTACCGAAAAATTGGGAATAGGTTGAGTTTGAAGTTTAAGGTGTTGTGCTATGCGTGGCTGTAAGATGTTATGAGTGCTCCCTGTATCGATCAACATAGCAACCGATAGTCCGTTAATAGACCCTTTGAATTTTAGAGTCTTGGATGAGAATTTCCCATTTGCTGCCTGGGGGGAAAGTTGAAAATATGTATCATCTGGTTCCAAAGTGGGATCTGGTTCAGCACAAACACATCCTGTTCGGTGATTGATTGATCATCATCCTCAATGAGCAGCAAGAATTTACCAGCTTGGCATTTGTGGCTGGGGATAAATTTTTCGTCACAATTGAAACACAAACCTTGGGCCCGGCGTTCCTGAAGTTGAGTGCTAGACAGTTTTCGGATGGGTAATTTGGGTGGTTAAATGGGCTGATTTGGCTTTATAGGGGTGATAGGATTTAGAGAACTTGAAACAGGCTGGGTATTTTTGGGGGTGTAGGATGAAAAGGGCTTTTGAAATTTAGGTTTAGCTTCACGGATTTTGGACTCAATTAATTTTGCGAGCCCAATAGCTTGAGAGATAGATGTTGGTTTATGGATTGCTAGCTCATTTTGAATATCCGGAAGTAATCCTGAAATAAAACAATTAAGAATAGCCTCCCGCGATAATCCCACTACTTGATTCCCCAATTTTTCGAATTGGGCTTGGTATTCCACAACTGAATGGGTTTGTTTGAGTTTAAATAACTCTGCCTAATGATTAGCATACGTAGAAGGCCCAAAGCGAAGTTCTAATGCCTTTGTAAACGAAGCCCAATCAACAAGTTCACGATTCTGGTGCATCCATTTAAACCAAGCCAATGCCTCTCCTTTCATATAGAAAGACATCATTGCTAAACGGTTTTCAGTAGGTAAATTATAGAAAGTAAAAAATTGACCGGCTTGGAATAGCCATTCCAATGGGTTTGAGCCGTCAAACATTGCAAGTTCTAACTTTGGTGTGCGGAAGGAGGGAATTGATGGATTTTGGGAATGTTGGGGATAAGGTAGTTGAGAAATTTGTGGGTTGGAAAATATGGGGCTGGAAGTGAATACGGGGGGCGCTGGGAAATTAGGGAGGTCCAAATAGGATTGGTTTGAAAATAATCTTTGGTAAGGTGGTGGCAGGCTGGTTTGGAAGGTGGTGGAAAAAGGAGGGGGTAGTGTAGTATGGGTGCTGGTAGTATATAGTGAAGAGGGTATAGGAGTTCTTAGGAAATGGGGGATGAGTGAGGTGTTGAAAGGGTCTGAGTGGAAACCAAGGTTGGGTTAAAAGTAGTACCTGATGAGGTGGCGGAATGAACAGTTCCGCTGTGAACAGTGGATGCGGATGAAGCTGTAGGGGTTGTCACAAATCTGCCATGAACAGTACCGACGTTGTGTACAGTACCTCCGCCGTGAACAGTACCGCTTCCCGGAATAGTGTTTCCGTGAACAGTAACCGTAGAACCAGAACCAGCTGGCTGTTTAGCAGCCTGAGATGCTAACTTTGTGAGTAGGCTGAGAATATTTTCGTATCTAGCATCAACGATTTGCTTTTCGGTGTCCATTCTTGTATGGAGCTGGTCCATCTCTGAATGGGTTTTGAGAAACCTCTCATCCATTTGAATTTGAGTTTCTTGCATGGCATTATCAAGGTGTAGAGATGCTGTTTGGACAGCTTCATCCACAATTTCCTTAGGATTTGATGTTTGGGAGGAGCCATGGATTCAAGATGAAAGCACCAATTGATAGAAAGGATTCAACAACTATTAATTCTTAGATCTAGGGTTCAACAAGGATAAAAACAAAACTAAATTGCATAAGAAAAAGAAGGAAAATAAAAGTTGTGTTAATTCTTGTCTACCATTGCAAAAGAGGCAGCTGCCAATAAATACAAGAGAGTGTTCCAAACCCTAAAGGGCTAAACGAAAATGGGCCTGGCCCAACTACAAAACATAAAAAGGATCTTAATAAAAATAGCTATTTTGTGATAAATTCTTCAAGCCATTTGGGTTTAAGTTTAATTCTTGTGGGCCTTGTACCAACTGCAAATACTATGATATTATGAATGTCTTCTGCATATGGGAATTTAATCAGGTGTAGTTGCTGCAACTGCAAACAATTGTTTTCTGAGTTCTGATAATTAGAGAAAGAATTGGATAATGTGACATATAAGGGAATGTTTACTTACATGTCTTTAATTTTCAATGAATGGCAACGGATAATAGGCCAACAATAGACATTCAAGATGGATCTAACATGCTATCTATGTGTACTATAATGTTCAGTTTCTACTTTCTACCCAATTTTGTATGTTCCCATATTTTTTTGATATCCAATATTCCCATTTGCTTATTTGTTAGCAGGAACTGCATTAGCTCTGATTCTTATTGGAGAGTTAACCATAGAATTGCTCTTCTAAATAGGCGTCTCGCATATATTATATTAAATGGATGGTGAGTAGAGATTGCTGACAAGCATGTATTAGTGGCTACCTTACTTGTAAGAGAATTGGAAGGTAGACAATGAAGATTTTGTAGAACTAAATTAGTTTGCTCTACATGCTTCTGTTATTTATCAAGTTTTCTCATTTGTCTTTTAACTGTAGTGTGTTTTGTAATGATTTAATTAGTATTTTTGTTAAAGTAACATGTTTTGGGAAGCTAAAATCATTACATTTCCTGAACCAATTTCGTGATTACTTGGAGTCTTGGAGTGATATCTACTTTGTGTAAAGATAATATATATAAGTATTGTACATTCCAAAATAAAAAGTAATTGATTTATATAAAAGCATTTACATTATGATTTTGGTATGAATTTACACTTTATGGTTTTATGGTCCCTAATTCTTAGAAGCCCATGGCAGGTGCTGCATTTTGTGTAACCAATTTAACTTCAGTTAAGGCAGTATGAATTATATACCTAACAATGTAATTAAACTTTCATATACTTTATACCAAACTCATATATGTATGCTGCATTTTAATAAACCGGTTGCACTTTATCAATTCAATGTTGAACTAATTAAACTATAACGATATGAATTAGATAATTGACAATGTAATTTAACTGTCATGCCAACAATGTAGTTTAACTAGAAATACTAAACTTAGTATACCAGTTCATATTAATATACTACTTCATTTACCAATGTATAATAACCAGTTTTTTTCAAAAATTCATGTTTCATGTTTTCTAATATCTAACTCCCAGTTCAGTTTGAATTAAGAAAGGCATGTGCCACCTTTACTAATCTATAATAAGTTGTTCCTTTTAAAATGATAAAAAAATTAAAAAAAAATAATAATAGAAATCTATACATAATAATCATCACCAATGTTGATCTAAATATTTTTACATATGAAAATTTATTATTAATCCGGATATTTTTGTAAACGATACCTAAATATAAATAATATTTGTATACGGGAAAAAAAAATCTAATATTGATCTAAATATTTTTATATTTAAAAAATAGTATTTATGATTCAAAAAATTTGATTCAAAAATTGTAAACGAAAAAAAATCTATTATTGATTTAAATATTTTTATATACGAAAATTTATATTTATGATCAAATATTTTTTTATCTTAAAATGGTTTACGGGATAAAATCTATTATTGATCTAAATATTTGTATATGCGAAAAAAATTATTATTCATCTAAATTTTTTTTCTTTTTTAATCTTTTATTTAAAATAAATATATTATATAAACAAATGCGAAAAAAATTATTATTGATCTAAATATTTTTATATACGAAAATTTGTATTTATGATCAAATATTTTTTTATCTTAAAATGGTTTACGGGATAAAATATATTATTCATCTAAATATTTGTATATGCGAAAAAATTTATTATTAATCTATATATATATATATATATATATATATATATATATATATATATATATATATTAATCATTTATTTAAAATAAATATATTATGTAAACAAATGCGCGTAACAAACCAGAACCCGTGCGTACGCACGGGTTTGTTACTAGTTAGATTGAAAAGAATTAATGGTCAAGATGTGGAGTAAGTTATTATAACTTACTCTTGGAGTCAATATAACCCTCCTCATATATATGAGGGTTATATTCTTTACTCCAAAATGTCATATTGTTTTCTCTCTCTTCGTTAAATTTTATCTCTATTCTATTCGATCTTTCACTTTTAAATATAATACATTAATATAATTAACATTCTTAGATTGTATTATATTAGTTTTTCTGTTATTTTAAATATTCAAGTATTATTTTATATAATTTGAATATATATTATATTTAAAAACACATTATAGTATTTATAAGAGATAATATAGTACTTAAAAGAGTATATTATGTTTAAAAGTATAAGAGATAATATAGTACAAAAAGAGGGGACTATACCAAATATGTAGTATAATATTTTACAATTTTAAATAAGAGTTGGGCCGACCAAAAAATCAAATGGCTAAGGTCCAACTCGCCTTAAATTTATTTTAATTGATCCAAGATATAAAAGTTATTTCACACAAAGGATAAGATACATTCTCTGATCTCCATTCTTTAGTATACTAATATTTAATCTTGAACTGACTTGAGCGTCAGAGTGCTAACCATGCAGGTCCACCCCCACGCCGTCGTACATGAGGTTGGAGTTGTCGGTTCAAGACATCTAGTTCAGCAAATGTATCCATTTCTGGATCCCAAATGGAACAATGGCGTTGTATGTGGAAACCGACGTCTGATTATTAGGATTTCCATAATTTCGGATTCAGTCTCTGATTTACCAGGTTGTAACCTCCTTAGGTCATCGAATCAAGAACATTCCAACATCGAACGAGGAGATCTATCACATTCGATCCAGTAAGTTATCATTTCATCCACAATTCATCGAATTTCCAAATCTCATATTCCCTTAAAAACTCAGCGAAGCAAGAGAAGAAAGGATATTAATTTAAGATCTAGGTCTACACCAAAACCACTAGTGACTGAAGGGGAGTCTCCTTGAAGACCATGTCAAAGATTAGCGGTCCATTTTTTGATCTCATATCATCGATATCTCTCGTCGTTGATGTGATGCTTACTATGGTGACGTTGAAGACACATCAAGTTCCTAGCTAATGACCAACATAGATTCGTTACCTTAATGCCTCTTATAGGTAACAAGTGATCTCTGACTGGTGGATGGGGCATCCTCAAACCGGAGCCAGTAGGTCGTGATGGAACATGTTGACCCTGCTACATCCCTTCTTTATCACTTAGGTTAATTATTACCTATAGGTCAACTTCCCTGTCTCTATAACTCCGGGGTAGTATATCAAGAAATAAAGACGTTCGGGCGCAACTAAGGTTGAAGAGCAAGAAAGCCGAATAAACTGTAACCTCAGGCCTCCCAGTGCGTAGTACCTTCAACAAGGGTCGAAGTCTGAGCAGGTTGGCTCGTAGTAACATTCTTCGAGCGCCACCACTCTGTCCGAAATAGTCAATCAACAAATCCCCATGGTCAGACCAACAAAGTATATGGGACCCTCGAACTATGGTAGCGAAGAAACCAAGTCTCTCTCAAAGGAACTTATGGTCGACAATTACCTATGGTCCTTGGCCCGACATCACCGGTCCTTATAAATATTATCGGATGAAGAGAGCGGGCTGAGCTAATTTCGCAAGGGTCGGGGACGAGCCTCTCAAGGGACTTCATATTCTTCTGACCATACTCTTGACCCTAAGAGATTTGACCATGACTCCAGAGGCAAGCTATAGTGGTGTTATAATCGAAGGTTAACTTATCTTAGTTATTCTTTTGTCTCACTATAACAAATTTACTTCATTATGAATGGAAATACTTTTTGTTAATTTTCACCTATTGTGATCTTTTTTGTCTATCTCTCTTTAGGACCTTAAAGACGAGGAGATAAAGATTACACACATTCATGCGTAGGCAAAGAATACACGCACTTCTACGTACTTGATACAAATTAAACGCATTTTTGCATATCTGATATGGCTTAAACATATTTCTCGTATGATTTCGTACCCGATACAGACTTAACACACTTTTGTGTATCAGATACGGCTTAAATGCACTTCTTTCATAACTGCACTTTTGATATAGACTAAACACATTTATGCGTATCTTGTAACACCCTTCTAAACCCCGCGGGCCGCGGCAATTAAATAAAATTTCAGAGTACATGAAACAAGGGTGCCACAATTCAATTTAAAAACGAACATCATACGTCATTGCCATGCATTCACTAAGGAAATTCAACATAATTCATCATAACTCATAAAATAATCGCATGTCAACACAGCGGAAATCCAACATTTGGATGAGTATAACATCTTTAATACTACATCCCAAAATAAAACCAATATCATAAAAATAGAGTTATTAAAACATTAACCCTAAGTTAACGTTCCCCAGTGTTACAATTATCAGAGCATGACAGTTGACGCTAAACTAACACACTGACTCATGAGCTAATCCTTACCGAGTCGAAAGCCGCTATCTTCAATATGAAAATGACAACATGTAAGGGTGAGTCTCATTCTCAATTAGAAAATGTTATAAGATATAAATAATAAGACATCATTCGCATATTATTCACCCAATTGCAATTATGATCAGATTCACAACAACATTCATCAATCACAACAGTCAATCAATCACCACATATTATAACATTGGACAATCTTCCATTCATGTTATAATAATGCAAATATCCTAATGCAATGCAACTACATGCATGTGGTACCAACATCATCAGATGGGAATAACCCATGACCGATCCAACATCATCAAGATACGGCCCTGCCAGCACATATTCCACACAATGGGAATCATGCCCTTCACTGATCCAACACATCATCATGGATACAGCATCAACAATGAATATGAATGAATGCAACACACGTGAACATACTTATACCATCGTCAAGTCTATAAGTAACATCATCAAATATTCATTTCATCATAATCATCATCATTAAAGCATGTTTATATATATATATATATATATGCATCAATCAATCACCAATAGATCATCATCATCATTAAGAACATACATGTAACCACATCAATCCTTATCATCATCATCATCCATAACGAATATACATGTATTCCTATCATCCAAAACAAATCAATCATCATTATACAATTCTCAACAATCATCACATATTCATGTTTTCAAACACATCTTATATTGTCACATTTCATCATATATGTCAACAATACATCACCCATCAAACTAACAAGATATTCACATCATACTCATATCCTTGCATAGAATATCTCATAAGCTTCATCACACAAAATCAAACAAATCATTACACAACTCATGCTTTAAACATAGCATGTATTGTCATATCTCATCATATATGTACACAATACATCATTCAACAAGCAAATAAATCATGATCTAAAATAATAAAAGTTACACCTCATTTCATCATCTAAACACATAGTTTATTTCATAAGGTTTGCCCTGCTCGAAACGACACTAAAAACGGACATACGGTTTGAAAGTTATGGCTTTTACAAAATATTTTATTTTTTAAAAACAACAGTGGTAACCGATTACCCAAACACCACTAATTGGTTACTGAGATTCAAAACTCAGATTTCTGTTTTTACTATGGGTAATCGGTTACTGCCAATTCAGTAACCGGTTACTGCCTCCCAAGACAATTCGGTAACCGGTTACCCAAACCCCAGTAATCGGTTACTTCGTACAAGTAACCCCAAAATTGCCATTTTACAGCACCCGTACCATTCCACATTCCATCCAATGCGTACCATGACATGTTAAATCACCAAACAGTATAAGAATACACCTTTTAACACAAATTTAGCACGTTTTAATGGTAATCTAACATCATACATAACATTATTCAGTCAATTCATCAAATCTCCTAAAACCCCAATTATCCCAAAACCTAACACATATCACAATCGACATAAACAACATACTCATTCAATCCCACCATCTATAATCTCATAATAGATGCTAAATGGAAGAGTCCCCCCTTACCTTAAGGTTGATCTTGAGTCTTCCTCTCTTCGCGCTTCTTCACGTTCTCTGCTCTTCTCACGTTCTGAACTTTTCTTCTCCTTTGCTTCTATTCTCTCCTTTTCCCAATTATCTTATTTTATAAAAATAAAGCAAAATAACTTTAGTAATAGGGCCTACCAATCACACCCCCTTCATTACTAACCACAACTTGGCCCAATAACCTTATTTATTGACAATTTCCAACTTAAGTCCAATTTAAAATACCAATAATCCAATAAATCAATTTAAACTCCAATTAAATTAATAAATATAAAATATGGGGTATTACATATCTGATACACACTAAACACATTCCTATGTAGTTGGTGCACCCCGCCTTTGGATCTAGCCAGTCCAAGGGCGTGAGCAGTGAAGCCCAGAGACGTCCACCTCAATTTGAGCCAGGCCTTTAGGGGAGGGATAAAGATTCTACCCTTGATCGAGGAACGGTCCTCTATGACGCAGAGAGTAGTACAAAGATACAACTGCATCTCGCCGACTAAGATCAAACCGTGGGAAACACAAGATACACACTCAATAAAATGCACAAGTTAATATGCCATTATAGTAAACGCTAAATACAATGGACAAATATAGAAGCTAAGAATGGTAGCTGTCAACCTTCGATGTGCTAAGCTGTAAATCATAAATACCATTGTCAGGAAAGTGCTAAGAGCACATCAAGTATCTCATTGCAACGAGACACCTCTTCCTCTCCGAAAGGCAAGCAAGTAGGGTCCCCGCACCCTAAGCAGTTAGCCCATCGCATATGCCGAAACACATACTTGCAACTCAGTAGAGAACACCATTAGAGCCCGATGATCTAGAAATATTGCATCGCATGGACGCCAAGCAAACTCCAACATTACATTAATTTACTAACAACCTAAGTTGCAACAAAAAAATCAACAATAAAATGGAGACAAGTATAATGATGCACAAATCACCGAGGTAAAGATACTTGTATCAATATTAAATTGTTAAATTTGAGGCACAATAGCTTAATAAATATTACAGGAAATAACTAATATAAAGGAAAAGAGGAAGAGGTTGAGCCAAAATATCCAGAGCCGCGCTACTGGGGTTACCCTCTAAAGTCCCTTATAGAAAAGCTTGGAACGGGTTCAATGCCTCTGTAGAAATTACGACACCGGGATAGATCCTTCTTGGCTGCTCCACGACCTGGTTATGAATGCCATTCAAATTCTACGTAGCCTGGTGGAGGAAATTGTGAAGCAACGCCTTCAAACTGACCATCCCTTCTTTCAACAAATTTAGGGCCTTGACATGAGTCTCGGCCTCCCGTAGGAGAGTTTTCTGGTCCTCCTACGTCTAACAGGTTTTCTCTGAAACAACATTAGAAGCATATTGAAGATGCTTCTCCTTAGCCTTAAGAGCATCCTCTAACTCAGCATCCAGGAATTTAGGGTAGAAGGGGATTCAAAGGTCTTCACTTCCTCTCGTAAAAAGTCAACAAGTTTGACTTTCTTTTACAGCTCATCTAGATTATTTTGAAAAGCATAGCAATTCAGCACTATAGCCTCGCACTTCCCTTTCTAATTATCTATTTCCTTGTAGGGATTACCAACAGCCAAGACATCTTGTCGAACAACGACCGTAAATAGCAAATAAGAGGCCATGTACATGCTACATGTGATATCAAAGACGAGCCTCGTCTTTTCCACCTCAGACATGCTATGAATGTTAGACAGGTCCTTTATTCACACAGTTGCAACAGTTTCCTCAAGAGTGAGGGCAAGCCAGGAAGAAAGGACAGCCGACATTCGCATGCAGGGGTCATCTCCCCTAAAGAATCATCCCCAAAAAGATGAGTCTATTTTAGAGAGCCTTTTTCTCGGGGGGAGTGTTAGTCGTCATCCTGGGCCCTCTTTGTTGAAATTGGAGAAGAGAACGACTCCCCCATAATCAAAGTGGCTTCAATGGTAACTAGTTGGTCGACCTCAAGAGTAGTGATAGAAATCACAACAGACATCATCTAGCAATTATTCAAGTTCATTCCCCATACTTACTCATAGTGTGAACCATCTCTTTATTTGAGATTCATGGTTGTCACATCCATCACTTAATTCGTAGAATCACTTGAATTTGAAGAAAAGGGCAAAATTGAGATAAAAGGAAATATTTCATTCATTGAAAATTCAAGATACATTATGAATCGATTGGGATACAAGTCATAAAAGGGGACTGTTAAGAAAAAGGATAGGAAAATTACATTTTTTTTTGGCACAGTTGACTTTTGGTTAAACAATTGACTTTTTGGATCAACTCTCCACCACCGACTCGATTTTTTATCCCAAAATTTTATAGACCTATCCCAAAATGATTCAATCAAGCATTCATCATAATTTATTAGAAATTGACTCATGTCATGATTATGTTACATGAAAATTTCCAACAAAAACCAACTTCCATCAAGCCTTCTTCCCATGCCTCTATTTCCACTTTCCGATATTGGCTCGAGTTCGTTCTTCCGCCACGATATTTACCTTGCTACAAAGAAGAAGACATGTCAAATAGTCAACAAGTATAATGAATCAAAGTCATTCAAAATTTGCTCGAAAGTCAAGGAAATTTTTTACATTTTACACTTAGAAAAAATTTGGCATGGTAAGGTTTGTTTTTGCAACATTCCCTAATTTTGGCTCAAGCAAAAAATAGAATTCAACCATCAATCAAAAGTGCTTATTTCCAACAAAATCAACTTCAAAAAATCAAACTCATTTTTTCCTTAGGGCTTCTCCTTCGAACCTATTCAAAAAAGGCACGTACTTTCTTTCTACCACAAACAAGTAATGCATAAGTCTCCACATAACGAGCGATAAACCCTAACTGATAGAATACCAAAGTAACATCGCCTACTAAAAAGAACCAACAAATATACATATTTTATAGCTGAACTACAGAGCTTTGATTTCGTCATCATACATTGAGGATACATATGCACATGGTTAAGGAAATCCTGGCGAGCTCACTAATATAAAACCTTCTTTTATTCCCTTCTTAGCAAGTAAACCCTTAGATAACAACACCCTTAGAAACAAACAAACAAAGTGGATCCCGTTGAGTACAACGTGTGTGAGGGGTGTCAATACATTCCCCTTGTATAACCGACTTTCGTACCCGAGTTTTGGTTGCAAGACCATCTTATATACCCTTTTGGGGTTTTCTCGATGTTTTCCCTTCCCTTTGGGATAAATAAAGTTCAATGGTGACTCTATGCTTTTCGCGTAGCGGCAATGGTTCTCAATTATGATTGATATGAGGGAAGGGTGGATATAGGGTTTTAATCCTTTTGATTGATAGTGATTGTAATGAATATTGATGCATATGTTATGTTGTGAAATCTTTGATGATGTTATTGTTGTAAAGTTGAATTATTGATTTGTGTGCTTCATGAACTATGATTGGACTTGTCATGAATGGATGAATTGGTGATAAGTGATGATGAATTTGGTGTTATAGTTATGATGTGTTGTTAATCCATGATCCATGACATGATAGATGGAATTAGGATGTTAGAAAAGTAGACAATTGAATTATTGTAATATGAATTTGTGGGATAAGTTGCTGGTATGTAAATTGGTAAATATGTGAGCCTTGTGATGAAAGTTGTATATGAGTTAGTTATGAAGTTTGGGGTGTGAGTTTATGATGTGATTGATGTCGTTGACTTGTAGGTTATAATTGTTACAAATCAATTCTTTCTTATATCTTTTATAATTGATTATGATTACTCACCCCTTCTGTTTGAATGTTGCCTCTACGTGGGTAACGTGCAGATACTCAGGAGTAGCTTCAGTGGAAGTAAGTGGAAGATAGTTGTGGAGACATTTTTTTTGAAATCTTGTGGAGAAATTCTTTAGTTATTGTTTTCGTGGTGGTTTCTGCTCTGATCATGTAACATCTGGTTGGGGTTGACGTTTGAATTTCGTAAACTATTATGTTGTTTATTTTGGTTTTAAATTGTTTAACGATAAGGTGTTTTCAGTTGGATGATGACACTATTGTTATTGAGATTATTAAAGTTGGAGTTTAAGACTCAAAGTATGTTTTGATTTATATTAAAAATAAAATGACGATGATCCTGATGCGATGTTTTTAAATGAGAATTGATGCCACATGAACACCTTGAAAGTGTAGGTTTTGAAAGGTTGTATATTAATTTGGTGTAACCCGTGTTACGGGGCATGCTAGTTATGTTTTTATGAAGTGTGACACCCTTGCGTGGCTGTTTTATTTAATTTATTCGTAAATTATATGTGGGGGTATAGAAGGGTGTTATAGAGGACCCTCTGACTCCCTCAGGGTTTTTGAAAAAATTGAGCATGTTTCTGACATGTGTCGTTAACATTTAAGGTCTAAAAAAATAGGTCATCATTACTTAAGTTAAATGAAAGTAAGCACGGCCTATAAGATGGTTGATTGACATCCCCTGTTGACATTTTTAGTTAACCAGGAAACATCTGGTAGCTGACTCATCCTTTGGGGGCTCATGTAAGTAGTCGCCTTCGATTTACAAACACGTCCATAGCTGAGGGACTCGCCTTTTAAATATAGCCACCTTCAGCAGTTGGGGGACTCGCCCATAGCTGAGAGACTCAAACTTTAAATATATTCACCTTGGTTGGGGGACTCTCCTGTATGTTTGGTCACATTCGATTAAGGGACTTAGTAATATGGCAAGGGGCATGCTTCAGATGAAAGAAGAAGCTTATAAACACTTCGTTCTTAATAGAACCCTCGTGCTTGAGAGACTATGTAATGTTATATTTGTGAAACTCTCAGACTAGGGTGGCCTCTCCCAAGAATCATATCGTTGAGGCGATGACTTGGAGACTCATTCAGGGATACTGATGAGGTGTAAGACGTTAGCCAAAAGAGAAAGTCCTTACTAACTCCTGAAAGATAAGAGGTCGATAATCTTTCCTGATTAAAAGGGAGTGGTCCACTCAAAGTTATTCAAACCTTAGGTATAAAAGGCTTTTATAAATACTTTTTCCCGAAAGGGAAGAGGGAGAGATCATAAAGAATAACACTAAGCAAGGTCATAACGCATACTGACCATACCCCCTACGCATATGCTTAAGCACACCTATCATCTTCAGAGCATTTCACCTCCCGTGAGCAGGACTCATAAAACCACCGTAAAACACCTTATATAAAACTTTTCGCCGCTGTGGACAAGTCCTAACCACCATACAACATAATAAACCTACAAAACCTCTGAATCTCTTTGCCTATGTAAGAAGAACACACTTGTACTTTTTAACTACTACATTAAAATTTTATTTTTTATATGCATCTTTTCCAAAATCAAATTATATGCAAATTACATATAACTTGCTTTCTCTTTCATTTTTTTTTCATAACAATCACTGAAGTTATTTCTATATCATTTCATAAAATATATTTAAAAAAACATAAAAAAAATTGAATTTTTTTTTTTTTACCACCGATTATAGTCTGATTCGGAAATCAATTATGATATCAAGTGGTTCAAATTCCATCCTGATCGCAGTTACAGTAACTATCTAACATTGATAATTTTCTTAATAAATATAAAATATTGACTTATATTCAATAATTTGTTATTGAAAGAATATTAAAATATTTATTTTGTTGACTAAATTAATTTTGCCTACTAGGAAAATAAAAACAGCATCATTAGAATCTTGTAGGGTTACATTTTGATACTCTTTGTCTCATCACACAAAACCATGGCGGCCACCGCTGCAAACGCCGCATTCACCACCGTCCGTACTTCTCCACAACCGTCTCCAACCCAAAACCACTTTTTCCGACCAACTCTCCCCTTTCCCTCCCACCCAAACACCCCCTCCAAACCCCACCTCCGTCCCCTCCGAATCTCATCTTCCATCTCCAACCCTAACCCTAACCCCACACAACAACAAATTACCTCCCTACCCTCCCCCCAACATTTCACTTCCCGTTTTGCCCCTAACGAGCCCCGCAAAGGCGCTGACATCCTCGTCGAAGCCCTCGAACGCCAAGGCGTCACCGACGTCTTCGCTTACCCCGGCGGCGCGTCCATGGAGATCCACCAAGCCCTCACGCGCTCCACGTCCATCCGTAACGTCCTCCCACGCCACGAACAAGGCGGAATCTTCGCCGCCGAGGGTTACGCCAGATCCTCCGGCCTCCCCGGTGTCTGCATCGCTACTTCCGGTCCCGGTGCTACTAATCTCGTCAGTGGACTTGCTGATGCTATGCTTGACAGTGTCCCTCTTGTTGCTATCACCGGTCAAGTTCCCCGGAGAATGATCGGAACCGACGCGTTTCAGGAAACGCCGATTGTTGAGGTAACTAGGTCAATTACTAAGCATAATTATCTTGTTTTGGATGTTGATGATATACCTAGGATAGTGAATGAAGCGTTTTTCTTGGCTTGTTCGGGAAGACCTGGACCGGTGTTGATTGATATACCGAAAGATATTCAGCAACAGGTTTCGGTTCCGAATTGGAATCAACCTAATAGGTTAACAGGGTATATGAATCGGTTGCCGAAAGCGCCGGTTGAGGCGTATTTAGAGCAGATTGTGAGGCTGATTTTGGAATCTAAGAAACCTGTTTTGTATGTTGGTGGTGGTAGTTTGAATTCTAGTGAGGAGTTGCGGCGGTTTGTTAGGTTAACTGGGGTTCCGGTTGCGAGTACTTTGATGGGTTTGGGTTCGTATCCGACTTCAGAAGAGAATTCGCTGCAAATGCTTGGGATGCATGGGACTGTTTATGCGAATTATGCGGTTGATAAGAGTGATCTTTTGCTTGCTTTTGGGGTTCGGTTTGATGATCGGGTTACCGGGAAGCTTGAGGCTTTTGCTAGCCGGGCGAAGATTGTTCATATTGATATTGATTCTGCTGAGATTGGGAAGAATAAGCAGCCTCATGTGTCGGTTTGTGGGGATTTGAAGTTGGCGTTGAAGGGGATTAATCGGATTTTGGAGAGTAACGGGGTTGCGAGTAAGATTGATTTTGGAGCTTGGAGAGAAGAGTTGAACGAGCAGAAACTTAGGTTTCCGATGAGTTATAAGACGTTTGATGAAGCTATTCCTCCGCAGTATGCTATACAGGTACTTGATGAGCTTACCAACGGGGAAGCTATCATAAGCACTGGTGTCGGACAACACCAAATGTGGGCTGCTCAGTTTTACAGTTACAAGAGACCTAGACAATGGTTGACTTCCGGTGGTCTTGGTGCTATGGGATTCGGATTGCCTGCTGCCATGGGAGCTGCTGTTGCTAATCCTGACTCTATCGTGGTTGACATCGACGGTGATGGTAGTTTCATGATGAATGTTCAGGAGCTTGCCACTATAAAGGTGGAGAAACTTCCTGTTAAGATACTATTGCTGAACAATCAACACTTGGGCATGGTTGTTCAGTGGGAGGATCGGTTCTACAAAGCCAACAGAGCTCACACATATCTCGGAAACCCGACAAACGAGAAGGAAATATTCCCCAATATGTTGAAATTTGCAGATGCTTGTGGAATACCGTCAGCTCGTGTGACAAAGAGGGCAGACCTTAAAGCAGCAATTCAGAAAATGCTGGACACCCCTGGTCCTTACCTTCTTGATGTCATTGTACCGCATCAAGAGCACGTGTTACCTATGATTCCCGCCAATGGATCCTTCGAGGATGTCATAACCGAAGGTGATGGCAGAATAAGTTACTGATTTTCCAAGCTAGGTTTATCTTGATACTGGTTTTGTATAATAATAGTAAGTTATGATGTTATAATTTTTTGTTCTAGTGTTGGTAATAAGGCAAACTTGTTTGTTTCTGGACAATTTCCAGCTCCGTATAAATATTCCCTACTGCGGTTTGGTCTGTCTTCACTTTTTAAATTTTTTTTCACTTATTTCAATTTCTCCACTTTTTTAAGGGATTGATATTCAAGAAAATGCAATAAATTTAGATATTCTTGATGTTGCCATCAGCTTCGTCATGGTTTAAAATCATTGAACCAAAAGTTAAAATCATGATCATTGATACATACAGTTCTGGTACATATATAGGTTGCCTAAGGAGGAAGTTATATAAGATCATCAATCAACAAATGTTTCAATCACAAAATTTGGTCCTAAACTTTTGGAGGCTCCCAAATAAATCATGATGATAACCCATGTTAAATATTATTGTTTTGCTCTATATGGCATTAGTCACATGCTTAAGTATTAATCCATGCACAAATGTTTTGTGATATGCAATTCCCTAATTTGTCATCTAATTTACCTTTTTAATTTTATATGTGTTTCCTAAATATAAGAAAATATTAACAGAAAGATAAGGACAATAAAGTAAAAGATAAGGAAAAAAAAAGGAATACAATAAAGTTCCATTAAAACCATGAGGCATACTCCAATTCACAAATATTGCTCTTTGAGAATTCCACTTTCAACTACGCAACATAAAACCTTACTAAGCCTTCACACTTTACGACGATAAATGTTTAACTCGTGATGGAATTAATAGAAACACAAATCGCGTTTAACGAATAAACTATTCAAACAAGAATCTAATGTAATTAAATACATGTTTCAATCAATTAACTAAACGGCTTAACCTGAGGATTTTTGTTTCTCCCTGAAGAATTTTCCGGTCACTTCTTTATCCCTGGTAGCTAGTTTGATCTTGTTCACATACGAAGCAAATAGGAAATAATGGTGCCACTGGTTGCAATGTGCACCACAAGGAGAAGTGACCTTCTTTTGATATAACTATCGTGACAGCGTTCGAAAATGTTATTAATGAACATATTTTTCTGAAAGCCATGCTTTCCTTAAAACCCTCAGCCTTTGTTTCAATTCTTATATAAAAAATTTTGGAGGCAAAAGCCGAAACCGATGAAAACAAATATTTTAGACTTAAAATAATATTAGAGATCAAATATCAAATTAAGTTGCATATAATTTTTTTTTACTTCTCTTGTGATTTTTTTCTTATTTCCATTGTGCACTATAAGGTACACAATATATGATCTTTAATTTCAATATACTCATCTTGAATCTTAAACTGACTTAAGTATTTGAGTGTTAACTATGTAGGTCCATCCCGTGCCACTGTAAAAGAGATCGAAGCCATTGTTCAAGATCAACAATTATCCAACTCTCTTCATTTTTGGTTTCTTCGTGTAGTTAGATCATCCATTTTTGGTTTTTGAATAGAATAATGGCACTGATTGTGGGAATCGGCATTTGATTCCTACGATTTCCCATTCAATATTCAACTTTTGTAGTTCATAATTCTTTCCATTCACCAGAGCAAGTACTCGCAATCGAATGCGAAGATCTATCGTGTTCTAATTTGACTTGGCACATCTCATTTCTTCAGGATTTTCAAATCATCAATTTTTACCTTCACCGAAGATGGCAGATCTAAGGCTACCTGATCCATCGCTGTGCTAGAAGCTAAGTGGAAATAGGATAAACTAGGCTAGGTTTTAGAAAGCCCGAGCCTGACTTATGATAAACTTACAAAGCCTGAGCCTGACCTACAACCTACTATATGCTCTTTTTTTGGGTCTGGCCTGATCTTTTTAAAAATCTGGCCAGACCTGAAAGTCTATTTATAAGCTTGTTTCTCATTAAGATTTTCAATTAATCCATATTACCTAAGAAGCCTTATAAGTCGCCCTATATATGCATATATAGGCCGACCTATTTAACATTATAGGCAGACCTATTTAGCATTTTTTCCTAATATATATGCATATATAGGCCACCATATTTAGACTATTTTAAATAGATGAAAATATAGGCCGATCTATAAGGTTTTATAGGCTTTTTTAATAGCCTAAGTCTGACCTATTTAATTAAATAGGCTTTTAAAAAAGTCTAACCCTGAGCTTTTTATTAAATAGACATGTCCTGGTCTGGCCTTAAATAGGCTAGGTCATATGCCCCTGTATGCCGACCTAGCCTATTTCCATCTCTAGCAACAAGCAATCAACCTCCTCTAAATGTCGTAGATTCAGGAGCAATAGTTTCATTACATCTGAATCTAATGCTATCTTTACAAATGGCCATATCAATTTAAGTCAATATAGCAAAAACTCATGTTCCACTTCCAGCTACGCAACATGAAGCCTCATTTGCCTTCATACTCTACAAGCAAGCCTCTGCAAACAAGGCGCCAACGAGCCACTGAACAATGTGTTTAACATTGTTCGACAACAAAATTCATGCTATTAAAGAAAAACTTCAACGCCTTGAAGAGAGCCACGACAATGTTCTTTCTTGCGAAAAGCTACGTGTAACAAGTACCATTAAAAGCTAAATCTACATGTAAGAGGTACCATTAAAAGAAGTAGTATGTCGTGGCCCCAATGTGTTAGAAGTACTTATCTCCAAACAATAGTACATAGTAAGCTAAATGTCAATGCCTAATCGAAAATGTGTTTTCTTATATATTCATAGGTAAGGTAATACTCTTTTGTTATTCTTCGCTTCTCATTTCTTGGACCAACTCCACCAACCCCTGTTTTTTCCAGCTTTCTCGTCAATCTTTTCCTTTTCCGCTTTGTCATCATTCTTCTCAGCTTTGTTAGTAATCTGCACACGCGCCTCAAGCAACACCAGGTCTATTTTAATAGCGACTTCAAGACCTTTATTTTTCCTATCCCAGTCATATTGAATTCTATAAACAAAAAATACGGTTCATTTATTATATCCACTCATAGAACAAATAGAAAATCGAGATGTTAATTATCAGCAACATAAACCGTTTAACAAGTTTAACATGATTTATCCAATGGCCAACATAATAAATCGTTTAACAAATCTCAAAATGAGTATAACATAATTTATCCACAATTAATCTATAGCTATTCAACTATAATGAATAGCAAATCCATTTAAACTTAATTTATCCAAAAATAATCAATTAATACCAATCGTCAACATAATAAATATTGTTTAACAAATCGCAAATCAAGTTTGATTGTCAATATAGAACAAAATAAATGTTTAACTCGAAACTAATTGAATTAGAAATCACGTTTAAAGAATATAATTGTTTAACTCATGACGGAACTAATTGAATCACAAATCGCATTTAACGAATAAACTAATCAAACGAGAACCTAATTTAATCAAATACACATTTCAATCAATTAACTAAATTATTTAATCTAATTTAACCAAGACGATAAATGTTTAACTCATGATGGAACTAACAGAATCACAAACTGCATTTAACGAATAAATTAATCAAACGAGAACCTAATTTATTCAAACAAACGTTTCAATTGATTAACTAAATGATTTAACCTAATTTAACCGAGACGATAAATGTTTAACTCACGATGGAACTAATTGAATGCCAAATCACGTTTAATCAATAAACTAATCAAACAAGAACCTAATTTAATCAAACACACGTTTCAATCGATTAACTAAATGATTTAACCAAATTTAACCAAAACGATAAATGTTTAATTCATGATGGAACTAATTGAATCACAAATCGCGTATCAAACGAGAATCTAATTTAATCAAAATCAATTAATTAAACGATTTAACCTAATTTTACCTATCACGAGGCTTAGCATACATCTCATCCAACTATCTAACTATTTAGATACATTTATTTTAAAATAAAATTTGTTTATATTTCATTCTACAACAAATATAATATAGAAATATATTTATTTTGCTTATAAATAAATAATTACTATTATGGATTTAGTAATATACATTTTTCATTAACTTCATATGTTTAGGATTCAGAAATGGTTGGTTACAATAATTGATGATGATTAACGCTTGATTCTCATCAAATTCATTTTTCCATAAACCAAACAAACCAATTTATTAGGGTTCCAAATTTCTCAGCATCACCTTCCTTGCTTTGCCTGCAATGTCTGACACCGAAAATCACGCGCATCACGGTGCTTCTTCCCCCGACAAGGTGCTTCGTTTTCATCCTTTCCCTAATTTTTTTTGCCAGATAGCTTAATTTGAAACTTGCATAAAGATCCCTTTTAGTTTTTAGGTCATTGTTTTGCTTCAGTTAGCTTGATTAAGTTTTCAGCTTTTCTTAAAAGTGCTTTTGCAATGTGATATTTTTTTGTGCTTTTAAGTTTATGGATGAGTTGCTAGGTTACTAGGTTTTTTTTTAGTTTAATATCTTTCATTGATTAATCTAAAACAAATTTGGTGTAAATGGAGTGTTTATGAATGAAATCTGTATGGATTGCCGTCGTGAATAAAAATTGATTTTGAGTGAATTGATTCTTGTTAAAAGTGAGTTGAATGTAAAGTGATTTTATGTATGAAAAGATTTATGCAAAATTGAGTTGTATAGAAAATTCAAATGTAAAAATCACGCTTAAACTCAAAAGTTATAAATTCTAGCTTCTAGTAGAATCAATTCTAGAGGCAGAATCAATTCTAGTTTAGAAGAATCAAACAACTCAAAATCATTCCAAAATAAATTTTACACCTCAAGAATTGCTTTGAGCTCTTCCGAAAGCTAAACCAAACATACACAACTTGACTTTATTTTATCTTGTGTAATAGAAATAGCTATTCGTAATAGCTTATATGATTAGTGCTTATGCTCTAAGCTGCCGATTAAGCTGTTTATCCAAACCGGGACATAAGAGTATGCTGGTTTAGTTGTTTAGATGACTTGTTCATATTAGTTTTCCTGCGATTTTGCGGCTGCTTCATGATATTATAAATTTTAAATCAGCACTGTATTATTGCTATTATACTCTGTGATTATTTGTTATGGTTAACCTCTTGATATGTGAGAGTCAGATGAGTTGGCTGAATGTTTTTAAATACCTCAGCCAAGTTCCCGGGGATCTGGTCACGAGAGCACGAGGATGAGAAGGAGAGATGGAGACAGGAAAAATTTTCATGACAACCGTGACCGTCACAGAGATGATAAATACGAGGGTTTTAGAGGAAGAGGCAGATATGACAGTTATAATCGTCAACGCGGCCGTGATTATGATAGGTTGGACTATTTATCATTCTTTTCTCCTCTTTTCAGATAGATTTTCTAAAGCAATGCATAGATTAGCAACTTTCTGTGTATTGTGTATCATTTCATACATTGGATAGATATTAAGATATATTCACTTTGTAGGCATAATGACTATGATCGTGATAGAGATGCAAGACACAGATATGGGGCACATTCAAAGAGATCCAGGAGGGAATCTAGATCTAGATCACGGTCCAGATCCCCTTCTCAATCAGAAGGGTACGCGGACTTCTATTTTCAGTTTGTACATTGTTCTTGTGGGATATTAACTATCTACCTGCTCTTTGTTAATCACCAGATTACCAATATTTGTTTTATTTTCGAGCCTATTGATCTAGCATCACTTTCCAACAAAATTTTAGCATAAAAAATATAGGGTTGACTTTAGGGTATGTTTAAATGAAAGGTTTTGGAAGGGAGGGTTTATTTTTCTTTTTAAAATTAAGGAAGCTATAAAATGTTTATAAATATAAATTAAGTGGGATTGAATTATTATATGGTCATTTATCATGTTATTCTTTCATATTTTTTTGCCAACATCTCAAATATATATAAAAAATATAGACCTAGCCCCCCAAAATCTATCTCGCAAACATACCCTTAGGCTTGTTAACTAGTAAACTCACATGCACTTTTATCTGTTTGAAGGCGAGACAGGTATTTATATTGAAAACAACTTATAACGACAAAGTTTGTTTTCACTCTTTTCTAGATTTCTCTTGGAAAAAATAAATACTGAAATAGGACAAGCTTATTTTGCATGTTACATTTTTTAAAACTTAAGTTCTGTAGCCGTGCAAGTACAATACAGTATTATTTTATTCTAATTTGATCCTTGAGCTCCCATTTCTGTACAGAAAAAGGACCTCTGGTTTTGACATGGCACCACCTGCTACGGGTGTAACACCAGCTGTTTCAGGTTTTTACTTGACCACTTAATTTAGTGTAGTATGTGTATGGATTCCTCATTTATTTTCATATGCAAGCCTCAGTTTTCTCCCCTCATATTCTGTCTGTATTATGTGTTACCATATTTTCTTTACATATTTAAGGTGATAAATTTAATTTTGAAACTAAGAATCATTCTTGTGTTGTTTTGCTGTTGTGTGTGGTTTTGTGTCTGGCTTATTTTTATGGTTGGGTAAGAAGGCAATGTTGGGCTGCATGTCCTACCAACCTACCTATCAGCGTACACCTTGTAGCATATTCAATGGCTGGCTTGTACATTCTGTTGCCGGACCTTTCACTCTCATCTGGCAAAAGTTGCCTATTGGTAGACACTTATTTCCCCAGCATCTGCAGTGGTTGAACTCATTTCTAAATTTTTTATATATTCAATTCAATCGTACTTTAAATTAGGTATGGTATATTTTCTTTCATTTTGGCTTTCTTTGTCGTGAAATGAAGGCTTGTTATAGGTCCCTTATTTCTTTGATCTAGTGAAAAACACTAAATTCATGCATTGTTTTTCTCTATAATTTATTTTTTGTATTATCGTTTTATTAAAAGTTAATAATGCAGGGCAAATGCCGGGGATTGCTCATACAATTCAAGGAGCTACACAAAATTTCTCACCATATGGGATATCACAGGTGCTAGTTTTTGTGGCACCAGATTTTCCAGCTTTTTTAATTCTACGAGCACACTAGATGATTTCATTTGTCACAGATTGGAGCTCTTTCCTTAATGCAAGTTCAACCTATGACACAGCAGGTTTGTGTGAATCCTGATGCGTTTGTCAATATATGCACTTGTAGGCTTATATGTCTGTTTGACAGTTTCTATTTTTTTATTCTAAAAGGCTACAAGGCACGCTCGGCGAGTGTACGTTGGTGGGCTCCCTCCTTTTGCTAACGAGCAGGTTCTCCTTATGGACATGACACCCATATAAGATCTAAAATATTTTCAAATGATTAACAACTCTTATTAGTGGTTCATTCCAGTTCTATATAAAACATTTATCTAATTTGAGTAATGTTGCAAATTGCTATTAAATATAGACAATATATTATTGTAAAAAGATTTAAGAGTCATATATGGTTATGTTAACCTGGGGAGTGCAAAAGAATTGCAGCTTGTAATTAATTTGGAGGCATTAATATTATTAGGGGTTATATTGGTCATCTATAACGAATGCTATCTGAAATCAACCTTTTCTGGGGTAGATGTTATTATGTTCATGCTCCAAGTAATTCATATGAATGTATGATCTCCCTTCTGTACCATCTGTACTATTATTGTTCTTCCGGGCTGCTTTTTTTGTGGTATGGGAGTGTGTTCGTATGACATTGACAGTAGTTAATGTTGTGCCTATTGCATAGTATGTTTTGCTGCCTGCGTTAGTAAAGTCTGGTTATATTGCAACTAATGTAATGTAAAAATTGTTTCCCTTTGCATTTCGGAATTGTTAAGTCCATTTTATTTTTGTAACAGGCAATTGCATCTTTCTTTAGCCATGTCATGATTGCTATTGGGGGAAATTCTGCTGGATCAGGTGTAGTGTAGTATTTTCAATAATTTATTTTCTGATTTTACCTGTATAAGAATAAGACTTGACACACTCTACTCAAATTCAACAATTTATCAAAGAATTCTGTTTCATTAGTTTGACCTTTGAATTACCAGGAATTGTGCTGACATTTGAGTATATAGGTTTTTTCATCAAACTGTTTTATGTTGTGCAAGCTTTACTTCATGTTTAGTTCTTTGCTTTTCCATTTATGTGTTAAATTTATTTATTTATTGTAAAATGATAGTGTCTTAGTACTATAGTTTATTTATATAAGTACATATGTAATTTGCTTATGTATTTCCAAAATGGCTTAGTTGATTAGTTTATTCAAGATTTCCTGATTTATAGGTGATTCGGTTGTCAATGTCTACATTAATCACGAGAAGAAATTTGCGTTTGTGGAGATGAGAACTGTTGAAGAAGCTAGCAATGCAATGGCTTTAGATGGAATAGTATTTGAGGCAAGCATATTTATATTATTGCGAAGGCATCATAAGTTTTGATATTAAATTGAGATCAACAATAGAAGGAATTGAATATGTCAATAGTTGTACAGTCCATCTTCTGAATTTTCATTAAAAGTCATAACTGAAGACTTGGGATTCTGGAAACATCTGTCATTCTCAAGCTTATGACAAATTAAAATTAATGGGACATATGTTATTAATAAATCTGATAGACCAGTGCAATAAATCCACAAACCTCGTTCACTGTTTTATTTTAAGAATAAGAATAGGCCAATGTACAGCACTTGTTTTTCTCTTGGTCTACATAAAGACCCTTAAAAGAAATGATTTGACCAAGGTAAGCAGTTGTTCTTTAACCAATACAACATTTCTTTTTAGCAAACAGTTGTAGTTGTATCAAAATATCTAGCACCAGCTTCACCATCACATGTAACAATGGTCCTGTCACCGGAAACCAAAACCAACCTCAAATATGGCTTAAATGCTGCTTTCATGTTACATTGAAAAGTAGTGAGAGCATTAATCAAGCCAAATTACATAACTAAAACTTGTATGTGTTCTCCTCTGCAGTCAGTCATAGTCGTAGCGGCCGCAATAGCGGCTGCGTGTCGAGGCATGTGCTATGCACTCCAGCACCACGTCGCGTTTTAGGATTGTGACTGTAGCACTGTTCATGGTGGCATATTTACCAGAATGACGTATTTCAGAATCATGAGAAGAAGCCGCTACAAATGTTTTTAATGCATAATATCGAAACTGCCCTAATTTTTAACTGTTTTGGGTTATTTTAGCGTTTCTTTTTATTACTTTTTTCACTGGATAATTTTTTGAAGTATTTACTGCATACTTTTGTTCTTCCATACTCTTCTGCACTCTGTTTTCTCACGAGAGGAACTTCCACTTGCAACTGGTTCTTCTCCCTTTTCCCTCTTCTCTGTGCTTGTGCTCTTCTTCTCTCCCGGCCCTCTCTTTCCCCATTTCCCGGTTTCTGCACCGATTTCTTCTCTTGCCATGTTTTTCAATTTCTGCATCAACTGTATCCTTTTATGGCATCCTCTTAGTCTCAACCACCACAATCAACACCTTTTTTTGTTGTGTATCACAAAATGTTTGTAATGTTTGCTTGACTTCAACGTAGCGGCCGTACCGCTACACTGCTATAGCATTTTGGGGGTCTGCCGCTATGCTGCAGTTTGTGCTACTGACTACATAGGTATTCTCAATGCTGTCTTTGGGACATCTTTAGGCTTTACTCTGGTTTGAAGGTATTTTGACCCGAAGTTTATCATAGAGTCCATGCAACTCCTTCAACAACTCCTCTATCATACGAATGGGGTACATGTTGGGAACTATGGCTTTATTAAGGGTATGATAATCTACAATAAAAAATTCCAGTCTCCATTCTTCTTTACATGTAACATTTTGCCCACCAAATGTGCATTTTCATTTCTTTTTGACTGTGAGCATGTATGACCTAACATTGATTGACACATGCTAGGAAGTAGTTGAATGACATGTTTGCTGCCCCTCTCCTTTGTGGAATTTGGAAAACACTCTCTTGTTCTTGCAATAGTATGGCCATCTGATTTTTCTGTCTCAGGTAGAGCTTATCTCCATGGAGCATTTGATTTCTCACTAAAGTCTAATAAACACTATGTTGCTCAAGCTGTTTCAGTGCTTCCATTCCCAAGTTGACCCATAAATTTTTGCTTCATCTACTTTAAACTAGGATTTCAAACCCTGTTTTGCATGGCGAGGGGTCTTCTCACAGCTTTATTTTCTTTCCCTTTTCTTTCAGATGACAGACCCAAGGTCCTCCAATTTACCTTAACTTCCCCTGGGTTTTCCCACCATGTTACTCTTAAGAACTGTAACAACACCCCCAAAATGAAATAAAAGACAATCTGCTATAATTGTAATATCTTGCATCACCAACTCTATCTGGTCACACATACCTATACCCAAAAAGGAAATATGGTGCCTATCTTTTATCTTAACCGCAAAGATGCTAGTTTTAAACATTCCAAATTATGTGCCATAGCTTCAAAAATAAAGTTATGGCTTGCTTGCTCCACTATCTATCATCTCTATAACCAAATTGAGAAACCATTTAATTTAGTATTCTTCATTTGTGCTCTTCATTTTCATTGTTTTTGGTCTTGCAACACCATTTAACGAGAAAAATGGTAAATCAGGATAGTTACATTTTTGGTTCCCCTTATTTTCAATTCATTCAGCCACTTCAAGTTCCTCACCGTTCCGCTTATTCATCTTCACCTTGTGTGAGATCAGTTTTCTTATCAAGTACCTTACTACACTGGATCTGTTTCCATTAGTTAGTTTAGTTCTGTTTCTCAGTCTGTTAGAGCAGTGACAGGTATCACATGCTAATTGGCTTATGTTTCAGTTAGTTAGATAGCTCGGCGCGCACACACACACACACACACACACACACACACAGAGATCTGAAGCTCTATCATTATAATCAATCAGAAACAGTTTGTTCAATACAAAGAATGAATTCATCTTCTCTCCAAATCAAACACACCTAGAATACGAATTTTCAACCTCCATTTTTGAGGACTTATGTTAAGGGCCATAGGGTTGACGAAAACCCACCCCTTTTTCTTAAAACACCTATCCTTGACATTTGATAAGTAATATGCCTAATACTTCTATTTCTGTTGAGATCCTTAAGGATTGCATGTAATAAAACTACTGCGTGGTTGTCCTTTTGACCTTGTTTTGAATTATTGTGAGCGGGTAGAGCAGAAGATAGATACCTGTTCGAACTCAAAACCATTGATTTTCTTCCCTATTCCAAATATTTTGGCGTGATCGGCAACTGCTCCTAAATCACCACTATATTATACATAGAGGGGTAATTGCTGCTACGAATCTGGTCAATTTTAACCCCATGTTTCTTCCATACAATTCGACTTCAATGCAATGAGCTAGAAGGATTGCTTTATGGCCTCTGCATATTACTTGGTTCAAGCATCACCTTGTTTCACATAGCGTTAGTCAAAACATTCATGAAATAACCCAGAGCTTGCGTGTCCAATATGTTTTAGAACTCTAACCACTGATGTTTTTCTTTTGATATCTAATCTCAGGGTGTTTCTGTGAGAGTTCGTAGGCCAACTGACTATAACCCTTCATTAGCTGCAGTTCTAGGTCCTTGCCAGCCAAGTGCAAACCTCAACTTATCTGCTGTTGGACTTTCTGCAGGGTAAGTTGACCATGTACTTTGATGGCAGTGTGCATGTTTTACATGAATTTTACATAATGTTGAGTATACCTTATGTTCTGACCTATCTGGGATGTTCCCACTTCCCAGTTCAATTGGTGGAGCCGAGGGACTTGATCGCATCTTTGTGGGTGGGCTGCCATACTACTTTACTGAAGCACAAATGAGAGAATTGCTTCAAGCTTTTGGGTATGATTGTCATGAATATATTTATTTACGTTTACTCTTTTTCTGTATTCTGGAATTTTATATGATTTTACAACTGTGCTTATTGATTGAACTTACAAGCATAAACCCAACACATTTATGTTGTGATATCAATGCAGCCCTCTCCGAAATTTTGATATAGTTAGAGATAAAGAAACGGGAAACTCTAAAGGATATGGTTTCTGCATCTATCAGGTGAACAAAGTTGTATTGTAGAACTTATAGATCTTAATGATATTTCACTTTTCAAATGTTTCTTTGTTGAGTAATTAATTACCTAGAAATTTTTTTTGAGCATTTGATAATTTCCTTGCAGGATATAAAGTGTCTTTGCATTTTTTTTATTCAAATTGATTTTCTGGGTGATCTTTTTAGGATCCAGCAGTAACAGACATTGCTTGTGCCTCTCTTAATGGCCTTAAAATGGGAGATAAAACATTGACTGTAAGGCGTGCTACCGTCAGGTTAGCCTTTTTACTGAGGAATTTATCTATTACTTCTGTGGCACTTACAATTTCAAAATTTTCTGACTTCAATATGCCCATTTGCTGAGAGTGGGCGAAGTAATTTATTTTGAGAAGAATAAATGATCAAGTAGGGGGAAGTAATTTACTGAGAGTCCGCGACTGTACTCAATACTATTCCTTTTAAGTTGGCAAACCTCTAGGAGTTTCAACATTACTACATTAAGAAACCTCAATTAGTATTATTCTGAATAAGAAATTGTAATAAAACCTTGATCGCATCAAATTTGACTTTACGTCAAACCCGTGGATCCCCTTGTTGCTGATGATTAGTCCTATCCGTTATATTCATCATACATGGAATAGACCTATGATACTGTCAAGCTTCTTTATGTTTGTTTAACATCTGTTAGTCTTGTGTGTTTTTGGTATTTTCATGGTATTCTCTCAACTATTTTTCGCTGTTTGTGTTTATCATTGATAATATAATGCGCATGGAGCAATACTCGTGAATAAAATTTTATTATCGAAGTGACTAAATTGTTTTTGTTACTTTCCATTGATTAATAATATTTACTGTAATCTACTTGTCGGGCAGTGGACATTCTAAACCAGAAGAGGATAACATCTTTGCACGGGCACAACAGCATATAGCTATGCAGGTGAGGCACAAACTTTTTCCTTCTGTTTTTCTACTTGTTAACTCTTGATTATTTACATCCCTCAACTAACAGAAAATAGCGTTGGAAGTGGTTGGGCTAAATATTCCAGGGGTCGAAAGAGGCCCAACAAATGAAGAAAGCCCCACTAAAGTTGTATGTTTAACTCAGGTGATTCTAGTTTCTATTACATCCCCAAAATTTTGTCAACCAAAACACTCCTTGTAGAGTTTTGACAGATTGATTAACAATTTGATTTGATCGACCCTTATTGGGTTTTCACCTCACCCGTTCTACCTGATTTTCTTTAAAGGCCGTCACTACCGAACAATTAAATGATAATGGGGAATATGAAGAAATATTGGAAGACATGCGGGATGAATGCTGCAAATTTGGTATGCATGTTGTGTAATATGTGTCCTGTTACTGTCATTTTCTGCTTTATAGCTGTGCATATTAAGTCATTATATCACATTTTCTTTGGTCTAGTGGGTGAGTTGGATCTATTTACAAAATGTAATTAAACTCACCCATGTTTTTGGATAACTATACTTGGATCAGCAAAAAGTTAGATCGTTCAACTAATCTCTGTATCAAATTTTTTTAGCTTGGTGCAGACAAGTATTCATGTCAGTTCAGTATTTCAGTTATGTAGTTAATTCTCTCTCGGGACCTGTAGAATGAGACTGTTAATTCAGTATGATGGTTGTAAGTCACAATTGCTGGAGAAGCTTGTCTTTCAGATTATCTTGATGAACCATTCCAAAGGGAAATAGAGTAAAAAAGTTGTACCCTTATAGGTGTTGTAGGAAGTGTTCTCATCTACTGACTTTATTTTTATCATTATTAAATGCATCAATAAGGCAATAATCAACAAATGAATGTTCTGGAATTCCCGCTAATGTCTTTGTTCATGGATTTCTGATTTATATACTTTGTTCTTCTACCTTATTGGAATGTATAGGGACGTTGGTGAATGTTGTTATTCCTCGTCCAAATCCAAACGGAGAGCTGTCTGCAGGTATTGGAAAGGTATGCAGTTCCTTTGTGATGCATTTGAGTTCTCGATTCGTTGGCTAACATGTCAGGCTCAGGCATGAGCTACAAATTTCATGCACCTCAAGACTTATTGATTTGAAACTTTTAATGGCTCGAGCTTTGTGGTCTTACACTGTCTTCTCTAACAAATTGTTTGAGGTTACTCTTGATCCAAACTGAGTTGTTTGAACGTGGATTTGTTTCTCTTGTAGGTTTTCTTGGAATACGCCGACTGTACTGCTTCTTTAGCTGCAAAAAATGCTCTAAATGGCAGGAAATTTGGGGGTAATATTGTGACTGCTGTTTACTATCCAGAAGAAAATTATCATAATATGGAGTATGATTTATAACCACTTCTAGGGATGATGATCTGTTTGTAGTGTTTATAGCAACTCTTTGTCACTCAAGTTTTTATATTTAGTTTTGTTTCAGATTTATTAGATATATACTAATGCTATTGTCATTGATGTGTAGATGCATTCAGAGTGAAATAATTTGTATTCATATAATTATAGTAATCAAGCTTTAAATTTTTCAAAATTAGCACAAGTGATTGGTCTGTAGGATGTGTTGGTTTGAAAAAGAAAATCAGCCCTTTGGGCAAGTGATTGGAGTTTTTAGAACTGATTCTAAAATTGATTGACATGTATAGTTGATCTCAATTAGAAGTTGACTCTGGTTGTTATAATTGATTCTGTTTAAAGTTAGAATTTATAGCTTTTGAGTTTAAATATAATTATTATTTTTTATATAAAAATTTACTATTAATATTACTTTTGCAAGAATTTGATTAAATATAAATCACTTTACCTACCCCTACTTTTAATTACTACAGTACCCTACTTTTAATTACTATATGTTTGGTTTAACTTTTGGAAGATGCAAAAGTAATTTCCTAAGCGTAGAATTGATTTTGAAATAATTGGTGTTTGGTTCTTTAAATAGAATTGATTCTCTATCCAAATTTAATTATATTTGAAGTTAAAATTTGTATTTCTTCTGTCTCATAAAAAATGTTATATTTGTGCAATGTGCGGTTATTAAAAAAATGATTTGACGTATTTAATTAAAAAATAATAATAATAATATCCAAATTGTTTAGTACTCGTGTTAATGTGAGTACGCGTAGCATAGTTTAGTTTGTTTGGTGCCTGCATCCTTGCGATCGGCGTGTACAGTTTGTTTGGTGTCTGGATCCTTGCGATCGGCGTGTACTTATCTGTTTTTGGTTATAATACAAGAAATGTTTTATTTCCAAAATAATATCATTTACTAGAATACCCTTATTAATTGTAGTTAACAGAATAACCGAATAAAGTGAAGGTAACTAATAAATAGGGGTATAGTAATGAAAAATAATAATGTTTGATTGGTATTATAAAAGGACAATTATTTTGAGTAGGGGTGGCAAACAGACATGTTTGCTCCGTTTAGGCCTATCCCACAAAAGCTCGAAAAAAATAGGGCGGAACAGACATAGTTAGGGGTGCAGGCCTAAAACGTTGTCTCGCCCCGCAAAAAAGTGAGGGCGAGATGGACTAAACCCGCGGGTACTACACCTTTTAAGCTTAAAAAAATATTTAAATTTATGTTAATTTACGTGCCCGCAAAAACCCGCATAAAAAATCTGTTTTGCCACCTCTAATTTTGAGACAATAAAAAGTGTCGATGAAACATTTTTATGAGACGGAGGAGTATATGTGATTTTTATATTAAAATTTATTGATTTATTCAATTTTATATAAAGTTTTTTAAATATAAATTACTTCATTTTTAATAATCAATTAACTCAAAATTAATTAATTTTATTTAATTTACTTCTAATATTTTATGACAAATCCATTCAAAATCAATTTTATCACTTTTACATCGCAAAATCAAACACTGATTAGCAAGAGTAGAATTCTTGAAGACTTCTAATATTTTATGACAAATCCATTCAAAATCAATTTTATCACTTTTACATCGCAAAATCAAACACAGATTAGCAAGAGTAGAATTCTTGCAAGAAATCTGTCTTATTTAGGGCAGGTTCTATTGAATAAAAAAATATTAAAATTACGCGTGTCAATTTAGATTGGGTCATGATTCCATAACGACAAAATAAGATGATGTATTCATTGAATTCAATTCACATTTATTGTGGCTGGTCAGATTCAGACAACAATCTGTGGATGATGTAAGGTGGTTTTGGAAGTTGCTGAGTCAGATGATTGTCACATCAAAATGGATAAGATTTTTTCACAATTCCAATCCAACAACACGTTCTCTCCCATCACAAGATTCTTATTCTATTAGTATTACACCACTTCTTTTGTTATTTTTTAATTTTAAAATACTTTTGGATATTTGAAAAATGTATGGATAAAAAACAGAATAATACTTTAACTCAATTAATTGTATTAAATATTAATAGATTTATAATTAAAATAAGAGTTTAATTCTATGTAAAGTCAGGGTAAATAAAATTTACACCATCACTACATCATAATCAACCAATTGTGTTACTTAAAAAAATTAAAATAAAACAATAAAATAAATATTTCTAATGTTACTTAAAAAAATTAAAATAAAACAATAAAATAAATATTTCTAAAGTGTAAATTTTTTTACATTGCAAGTATATTTCAATTAAATTTTTAAAATAAATATAAAGTACAATAAATTGATTTATACGACACAATTAAAAAACATCTTCTCAATTTTAAAATAGATGATATTATTTGATCAATTCATTTATATTAAAAAAATATTATTTTTTATTAAAATATTTTTATTACATATTAATTAATATGAATAATAAAGTGGTGTTTTTCTAAAAAGTTGTTGAATATATTATAAAGATATTTATAAAGATCAATCATATTAAAAAAACATTTACATAAAAATTACTAAAAAAGATAAACTATCCATTATGAATCTGACCTGTATATAGGAATACATTAACAACAAAATGATTAAGATATTTTACTTTTTCATCTTTATCTAAATTTAATTTATTGCTTGGATTGGATAGAACCTCCACGTCACCTCTCTCACATCTTACAGTCAACAAGAAACAAAACTCTAACACACCATTTTTCTATATATATCTTACATCAATGCCTCATTATTCTCATCATCCATTCTCCATTTTCAATCTCTCTCCCACCAAATCTCATCTCATTATTTTTCTGGTATGCTTCTCTATTTTTATTACCTTAACTTTTCATAATTTGTATTTTTTTTTATCATTCATTGTTCAAAATTCCTAAGATGTTTCTTTTATAATGTTTTTTATGCAGCTAATTGTCACTTAAGGAAAAGATGTTGGGAATTTTCAAGGAAAAGTTGGTGAATGCACCAAAAGAGCTTAACAGTCCAGCTTCTCAGAATTCAAACACAAAGAAAGCTAAACCAAGTCATGAAATTCTTAGAGATTTCATGTCATGCAATTCCTCCAATGCTTTCTTCATGACCTTTGGAAATGATGCTTTATTGGCTTATTCCCCTTCAACCACACCCTCCATTTATCAAAGGTAAGGGTATTTTAGGAATCAAATTTCTAAAAAGAGTAAAAATGTTTATTGAATTCTATTGCTAATACAAAATATGTTTCATGTGTCACATAGGTTGTTTAGTGGTTTGGACAACATATATTGTGCTTTCATGGGAAATCTACACAACCTTAGTCAATTGAACAAGCAATATGGACTATCAAAGGGAAGCAATGAGGCCATGTTCATCATCGAGGCGTATCGGACACTTCGCGACCGAGGTCCATACCCTGCTGATCAAGTCCTCAAAGAATTTGAAGGAAGTTTTGGATTTGTGATCTATGACCATATAAATGAAACTGTTTTTGCTGCATCTGTGAGTCACTTTTTTCTTATAATTAGCCTATGCTGGAAAAAAAATCACTTTTTAGTACTTAATTGATTAACAAAATATTGTTCATATTTTTTTAGGGTTCTGATGGGCAAATTGGATTGTATTGGGGAATTGCAGCTGATGGGTCAGTGGTTATTTCTGAAAATTTGGAGCTTGTTAAATCAAGTTGTGCTAAATCATTTGCACCTTTCCCAAATGGTATGTAAATATTTTGATTAGCAAAAAAAAAATTAAGATTTTGTATGTCCTAAAAACATTATATTTATTTATCAAATTTGTATAGAGACTAATAGAATTTTAAATGGTGTTGAAAATTGTTCAGGGTGTTTGTTTCATAGTGAGCATGGTTTGTTGAACTTTGAGCATCCAACAAAGAAGATGAAAGCAATGCCTAGGATTGACAGTGAGGGTGTTATGTGTGGAGCCAACTTCAATGTTGATTCTCAGTCAAGGAATCAAATGATGCCACGTGTTGGGAGTGAAGCTAATTGGTCTACTTGGGGACAAACATAACTACTAGTTTCATCATGATAATCTAAGTTTATTTAGTTTTTTGTTTGCCAAGAGCAACTTAAGTAGTATGATGAGGATAATCTAAGTTTATTTTCTTTTTTCTTGTTTGGTTTCATTGTTTTGTACATTTTTGTGATTTAATGTTGAGCAATGAGTATTTCTAATCATTTTCTATATAAATAAGATGAATTTTTTAGTTTTGACTAATGAATTTCATAGTGTCTATTTTATTTAAACTCTCTTGTGTCTCCAATGTACTTAAATTCTATAACTATTCCCCCTAAACCTAATCTCGTCCAAGCACTAAACAAAATAATTGATGCATGACTTTTTCAATAAAATTGTACTATTTTTAACTAGAGTATGTGATGTTGCAACTAATTGAATTAACAATTATTTGTGTTATTTTCTTTCAGCAATTTATTGTATCTTCATAATTGTTATTGCTATTGTGACTGATCGGATATCAGTGTCGTGACATCGGGTATCTATGTACCATAATTTCATCCCTTTTTTCCCGCAACAGCGACAACTATCCTTCTTCGACAAACATTCTATCTATGACCTCTTCCATTACAACGATAACCCGTGTCTCTAGTGGGTTTAGCACATGGATTACTTTGCCTCTGGAATGGTACTTTACCTTGCTGCACACCACTATGGTAGATGAGAAATTTCAAGGGGATTTCTCCTTCAATTCTACTGTCAATGCTAGACGGAATTCCCAAGTCACAATCCATAAACTCTATAAACCCATCTTCTCACACAAAGATCTTTTTAAGCTTATGGTATATCGATTTACCTTTTTGCTCTCTGAATCTCCCAGTTCATTAGGCTCAGAGAAATGCAGGAACTCAGTTTGTGTGTTTTATTACAATTTTCTTTTCCTGAACACACTCAATATACATCTTATAAAGAATCTGCTCATAATTCTCCAGTAAAATTGCTCCAAGATCAATTGTTTTATTCTTTGCCTCTGGCTCTAAACAACAAGCTTATCCCACCAAACATCAGTTGTACTCTTCAACTTGATCACCATTAACATTCTTATTCTCAAGGACGCTCATGTCGGCCAAAAATTTGTCAACATTGATCTACCAATTCAGAAACTCCTCCACTACCATCATTCTATAGAATAATGAAGTATCAACCTTCACTTGATAATCATATCTATGTTGATTCTCATGATCTACTACCTCTTCCTCGTCAGATTCTTCTTCTTCTTTAGAAGTTGATTTTTCAGCAATAACATCACAATTGTTTCCACCCGCGGAACCATAACCGGTTCCCTTCTCCTGTATCTTTACTGATTATCATTGTTGTTTGAGATGTTCATCTGAGTTGTTAATGAAGGATAGAAAAACACTTAGAAAGGGGGGGTTTGAATAAGTGTAGTCTAAAAACTTGAACGATAAAAATAATATGCACAGTTATTTTTATCCTGGTTCGTTGTTAACTAAACTACTCCAGTCCACCCCCACGGAGTGATTTACCTCACCTGAGGATTTAATCCACTAATCGCAACAGATTACAATGGTTTTCCACTTAGTCCGCGACTAAGTCTTCTAGAGTATCCTGATCACAACCTGATCACTCCAGGAACAAATGCTTAGACACAAGCTAAGACTTTCTTAGAGTATCCTGACCACCACGTGATCACTCTAATTACAACTGCTTAGACACAAGCTAAGACTTCCTAGAGTATCCTGATCAACACTTGATCACTCTAGTTACTTACAAATTAATGTAATCATTTCTAAGAGTATTACAAATGCTTCTGAAAAGCTATAATCACAACAGTGATATTTCTCTTAACGTTTAAGCTTAATCTCACTAATATATTACAACAGCAATGTAGTGAGCTTTGATGAAGATGAAGTTTCTGAGCTTTGAATTTGAACAGCGTTTCAGCAAGTTAATTGTTAGCAAATCGTCCACCTTGCTTCTCATCAGAACTTCATATTTATAGGCGTTTGAGAAGATGACCGTTGGGCGCATTTAATGCTTTGCGTATTCCGTACAGCATTGCATTTAATGTTTCACGCTTTTTTCAACTACCTCGAGCCTTGTTCACGTTGTGTCTACTGACGTTGCCTTTAATAGCTTCCAACGTTCCTTTTGTCAGTCAGCGTAGCCTGCCACCTGTACTTTCTTCTGATATGATGTTTGTGAATAAAATATTTGAATATCATCAGAGTCAAACAGCTTGGTGCCTAGCATCTTCTTGTCTTCTGACCTTGAAGTGCTTCTGAGCGTGATACCATGAGAACTTCAGTGCTTCTGCTTCTGATCTCAAGTTCTTCTGATGCTTTCATAGACCCATGTTCTGATTCTGCCTTGACCATCTTCTGATGTCTTGCCAGACCATGTTCTGATGTTGCATGCTGAACCTTCTGAGACAAAGCTTCTGAGCGCTGATTTGTGCATACTCTTTATATATTTCCTGAAATGGAAATTGCAATGTATTAGAGTACCACATTATCTCACACAAAATTCATATCCTTGTTATCATCAAAACTAAGAATATTGATCAGAACAAATCTTGTTCTAACAATCTCCCCCTTTTTGATGATGACAAAAACATATATAAATGATATGAATTTGCGATCAGAAAGAGCAGACGGCTAAAGACAAATTACACAGCTATAGCATAAGCATGTGAATATGTCTCCCCCTGAGATTAACAATCTCCCCCTGAGATGAATAATCTCCCCCTGAAATAAATACTCGAAGAACTTTAATAATAAAAGACTTCCCTGATTATTTCGGTAGAGACGATCACATAAGCTTCTGTCTTCTGATAATTCATAGCTTCTGACTTCTGCTTCCATTGGACAGCTTCAGAACTTGAATTTCTTTAGATCCCTAGAACACTCACAGCTTCTGATTCCTGCTTCCATTTAGGACAGCTTCAGAACTTGAATTTCTTTGATCTTCAGAACATTCACAGCTTCTGATTCATGCTTCCTGTGGACCTCCGATTTTTTTTAATACCGGGCCATACCTCTGATCTGTAGAGATACGTGAACTGACTCTTTTTTGTCGCTTAATGCTTTCGCATTTTGAAAATTCACAGAGTCGCCACCGACCTTTTATTTTATCCAATTAAGGAAAGGTTTATAAAAGACACAGAAAAAAGACCTTTAAGAAATTCTGGGTAAGGGGGTAGGTTATACAAAGGGAAGGTGTTAGCACCCTTTGTATCCATGGTTATCCATGGGCTCTTAAGTTTGCTTAGCTCACTTGTTTTTCGATCACTTTTCAATTGCTCTGAAATTGCTCATATGTGGTTTCAAATACTTTTGTAAATTGAATTTTGTAATGATCCGTATGTGGATGTATACAAAATGCTTGTTTATCTTTCGAAAGATGTTTTGAAAAGAACGTTAACTTTGTAATAATCCGTGTTTGGATGTATACAAAGTATTGTCTTTTTGAAAGTTTTGAAAAATCAACAGTGTATGAGAATTTTGTTTGTTTTGATTTGAGCAAGCAAACTAGGAGGTCTACCCTGAGTTGTAAGGTCTTTATCCTATTTCCTTTAAAAATCTATCCTTTCACCGGATATAAAAGCAAGGTTCGATTTTGTACTCAAAACAGTAGAATTTGACTTTGATTTTGAAAGAATGAGAAGGGATTTCCTGAAGAGGTGCAAGTGTGATTGTGATTGGATTCAGATATTTATCTTTGAAGTTAGTGATCTAACGGTTCCATTTTATCTTTGACATACACGCAGTTTATATTTGCTGGAAATTAAAATGCGGAAATGTAAAGTGCGGAAAGTAAATCTACGCTATTACATCGGTTGTGCAGGAAATGTAAACTAGCCTATTTACATGAATTTGACATCCTATACATTTATCTAGGAATTTAAATTGCAAGAAAAAATAAAAGGCATGTTTTTGGATTTTTTTTATGATTGATTTTAATTATAATTAATGCATGATTAATTAAATTAAAATGAAGAAAAAAGATGAAAATAGATTTAAACCTAGAAATTAAGTTTAAAATATGTACAAAATATTTGTTAATTAATTTTAAAACAAAACTAATTTTTTGGAATTTTTGAAATTGATTTGAAGTTGATTTAAGTTAATTAAAACATAATTATGCAAATAATTATACAAATAATTAAAACTTAAAAAGAAAATTATTCAAAATATGTACAAAATTAGTTTATAATATATAAACAATATTTAATATAAAGAACAAATTTTTTTATGATTTTTTGATTGGTTAGAATAATTAAAAGCAAATATATAAATATATACTAATTAATTATGCAAAATATTGAAATTTTGAAGAAAAATAAAATATTTTTATTTCATAAAATAGTATATTATTTTAGAAGTCTAAAAATATTTTTTGTGTATTTTTTGGATTTTTAAAACTATTTTTAAATAATTTTGCAAAGAAAATTAAAATAGAAATAAAAATATAAAGGTAATAATCAGGTGTGAGAGTTTATGAGGGAGTATGATGTGCACGCGTGATCTGGAGCGTTGGATGAGTCATAAATGAGATCAGATGGTCCAGATGGTGAGGGAACATCACTTATGACACGCCTGCAAAACACTGAAACCAAGGGTTATATTCAAAAAAACGCGCGCGTCAGAACCAATAGGGGGGTGACACGTCTTCGTCTTCAACCTTCAGACAAGACTTTTAATAGCGCTTTCTTACCAAAAGCGCTGTAATTGGTTACTTACTAAACCTGCAAAATAGCGAATAGGGTCAAACGTACACATAAACTTGGCGCGACCTATCAGTTCAATTCGTTTGGTCCATGCGAATTCAATGGTACTAATTAGAACCTCTAATTTTGCCTAATTTGGAAAGCCCTAATTTTGAAGCTATGAACCCTAAAATGGTGATTTCATTTGTACGTGTCCAAACTTTAATTAAGTTTCCAGAAATGATCTACACCTCAAACCAAACTCAATAGTATGTCTACATCTTGTTAAACATGTGTGAATAACCAGATACGAATTGATTTTAGTTTGAACAAATTTTGACCTGTGTAGCTCGATTCAGTGAGCTTCAAGGCTTGTAATTGATTGGGATAGTTTCAGTGATGTTCGAGGAACGTGTTTGAGTGTTTAGTTTGAATGGAAAGTGACTTAAATTTGGAATTCGAATTTCAAAATTCTTTGAATATTTTGAGAGATTACAAGTGTGTTACAAACAAGAGTTTTGCTCTCTATCTCTGTCTCTATTATTACTGAAGTGCTATAGCCTATTTATAAGCATTAGAGTGCTTAGAAACTAAGCCAAAAGCATTGATGAGTTTTTTTGGAATCTTGACTTTTTCAACATTGGTAGCTTTGTCTTTAAGCCACCATGGCTTGATTTTCTTCTTCTCCTCTGCTGTACTTTGCTTTGGGACAGAGTTGAATGAGTCTTGCTTGGAATACAAGCTATTCTTTATCCATTTCATTTTCTTTTTTATTTTAATCTTAAAATAAGATAAAAATATGCCAAAAATAGATAAAAAATGACGTGGGCTTAGTCTTGGTCGTGGGAGGCCCATATCATCATGGAAATGATGTTTGAATGCTGAAAACTTGGCCCCATTTGGAAAAAATGCCATTTTGAACAATGTTGATTTCATGTATTTTCCCAAAATTTAGCCAACTTCAACAAGGTGTAAATCCTTCAATTTTTGTCATATGAAGGAGATCTTGCACTTTTTAGAAACCTCAAAGAGTCCTCTAACCAATGTCTTTGGTCTCATGTCAAAATGATTTTTGAAGCTCCTTGTGTGTCCTTTTGAAAAAAGTGTCTTTTTGTTGACTTTGAAAATGACCTGTAATGTCTTTGATCATATTTTTCAAATGGTGAATCCAATGACCATGGGATCAATGGCATTTGAAAGATAATTGAATTCCCTTCAAAACAAGCTTTGGTTTGAATTTTTTGGATGAAGGATGAGAGAGTTATGATCAGTCAAAGTTGAGTTGACTTTTCAGGCAAAAACCCTAATTTTGAATCTTAGGGTTTTGTTGATTTTTGATCTTTCCTTGATGAATTATGATCATCCAATGATCAAATGATGAATCCTTTGACAAAGTATGGACTTTGACAAAAAATTTCATTTTTGACTGTCTGTTGACTTTTTTGGTCAAACGGGTCGTCTGTTGACTGTTTGAGCTGCCGACGGTGCGTCTGAGTGAATTGAAGTTTGAAAATTTGTATGATGGTACTTTGAGATATATGGATGTGTATGAAATCCATTTGAGCTCTCAAAACTTGTTGCTCCTGTAAAAACAAGAAAAACCCTGATTAGGGACTGTTTGTGTAGGAGACAGTTAAGCGTACCTGATTTTTGTGCAGTGTTGAGTCTCTGCTAATCGCGTGATATTCAGAAGACTTCTAGCACAAAGATCTTGGAATTTTGAATTGTGAAAGATTGATTTGGTTGATGGTACAAAACACTGAGAATTGTACTGCCAGCAGTTTGGCTGTCGACTGACTGTTCAGGTATTGACGTAGCAGTTAGAGTGAAAAATCAACAGTCAAAGTTAATTTTCTTTTTTGTTGTTTTTTGTTTTTGTTTTATGTAAAAAATGAAAGTTTATTTACATGACTTGTTAGAAAAACACAGGCATAATAAATAACTAATATTTACGGTATGCGGGCAAAATTACCGATAATAACCCTGAAAATCATTTAATGCACAGAAATAGGAATATTTGACTAGCAGAAAACACACAAAATATTATCTTAGTAATTAAGCAATATTATGACAAATAGTACAACATTTAATACTGACAGTACAAATATTACATACTATATTGAACAGTACGACGAATAAACGGTACATTTAAGAAATAAGAAATACTGCAAATTTTAAGAATGACGATTAATGACCCATGCTATGAACAATAACATGTAGATGATTGGGAGCATAACCATTGCAGGTCCACACTCCTCAGGACTATGCAGGCAGAAGAAAGTCATGATCACCGTAGCAATGGTGATGACTGTAAGAAACAGTGTCTCTATCCACTTTGCCATTCTTGTCAGGGAAGAAGAGAAAGGATGGATTATGAAGATAGGAATTTGAAATATGAATTGGAATTTGATGTGAGATTTTATGGAAGAAAATGAGAGGTATTTATAGAATGGAAAGAAGGAAAGAGACGTTGGGGAATGATGTGATTCCGTACAAAAGGAAAATTTGAGTGGAAGTAAGATTTGAAAGAAAGTGTATGATAGTGTTGGAAAAAGGAGAGATTTGATTTTTGAAAAAGAGATTTGAAAAGATTTTTGCAAATAATGGAATATAGTACAAAAATTAGTGGGAAACAAAAGATAATAATAATCTACTTGTTACCAGTACAGTCTGAGTTTCCTGATTCTGCGCCTGCAAAAAGATTTTAACTCTGTACCAATTGTGTCAGTACTATTTATCTGTAAATAAATAAATAGCATGTGTGAAGTAATAAACAGTATTTGGCGTTTGCGTAAGAATAAATTCAACTGCAAGCCAAAATACTGTATAAGAAAAATTCTAAAAACTAAGTATTTCATATGTCAGGATATTTGTTGAAATAAAAATCCATGATTATATGAGACCCTTAATTTTCAGATTGGAGTTTTCTTGAAAAATATGTGGGCAAATTTTGGGGTATAACAGTTGCCCCTATTCAATCTTCTTAAACCTGAAGAGATTGTCTGAAATCTGAAGGTAGAAGATGATTGAATATTTAGATGCCCTGAAAATTTGCACTTACCTTGATCAGAAGAGATGCTGGAAGTTGCATTTGAATGTCGTCTGCGAAATGTTGTTGGAAGATTGAAACATTACCTGAGATGGGCTTTCAGATGCCACCTGGTAAATGTGTTGATGGTTTGTTCATCAGCATGAATCCCTTGATTATATCTTGATGAAGGATTTGAAAGTCTTTGTGTTGACTGTTTCGGAACCGTCCAAGGTTACCGCTTTAAGTCTTGGAAGATAATCGTTACGGAACTTGTCCAAAGTTTTTTAGATTTTGGAAGTTGATCATTGTGGAACCGTCTGAGGTATCGCTTTAGATCTGCAATGTTAAATCGTTCTGGAACCGTCTGAGGTATCGCTTTAGATCTGCAATGTTAGATCGTTTTGGACCCGTCTGAGGTATCGCTTTAGATCCGCAATGTTAGATCGTTTTGGAACCGTCTGAGGTATCGCTTTAGATCCGCAATGTTAGATCGTTTTGGAACCGTCTGAGGTATCGCTTTAGCTCTGTGATGCTAGATCGTTCTGGAACCGTCTGAGGTATCGCTTTAGATCTGTGATGTCTGTTTTTGAGTTGGTAAGTGATCAGAATGAATCTTCGGCTTGATTATATCTGAGAGAACCGTTCATGGAATTCAGGTGAACACGGCATGTGATTGAGAACATCTTTGTTGAAGATATCTGCCTACCTGAAAAATCAAGTTAGTGATATGCAATGTTTATGATGCATGTAAATGTGAGATATTCCCGGAGAAATATGCATGTTATGTTGTGTATGAATATGCGCATGATGCATGATGTATGATGTATGATGTATGAATATGAATGTATGAATGTGAATGTGAATGTGAATGTGATGCGTGTCAAGCTTCTAATTGGAAAAATAAATTCCCACTAGTCAGCTGGACATGACTGTATTGTGATCGTTGATGATCTTTTGTCTTGCTTGAGTACCCTCGTCTGGGGAAATTCTTTGAGAACCCGGGTATCCCGTTGAAGGATCTTTGACTACTGCTTGGGGAACCAAAGGTAACTGGAAGTTCTGATGCCCTTTCAAATGGGAATGAGGAAGATGCATAATCCTCCGATGCACTATCTGACCAAGTCCGGGCGCGGGGATCACACCTTCTGAAGATAGTAATCTGGAACAACCCTGCTGGGGAATAAGACTTCTTTTGAAGAGAAAATCTTTTTGAGGAATTTGCTGAGAAATGCGTTTCTCTTGGTGATTTCCTTCTGATGGAATGATGTCCAGATGATCGGGACATTTCCTGAATGCCATTCCTGTTTTTCCTGGTAAACATCAATCATATTCAAATGCATATGTTCATTCAAAATTATCATTGGGACGCTTACGTATTTAAAACAGAAAAAGTGAAAATAGTGATTTTTGAAAGAGCTGCATTGAAAAGTGCCATGATAGGCGGGTTAGCACAGGGAGACAACAATCCTAGAAGTAGGAAACTGTCAGAAAGTTTTGAAAAGTATTTATGAAGATAAATAGCTATGTGAAAATGATCCAGTCAAGTTTCAACTCTGCTATTGCCAATCTGTCTTCGAGCATCTCATCCCTCACTTGTTGGAAGAAAGTGATTAGACTGATCGGTGTCTTTGAGGTGTTGAATCTTGATGGTGAGTAGGCAGCTGAACGGAACACAGTTGTATGCTTCATTCCCTAACTTTTGCCTAGGCCGCCCTTTCAGGTTTTCAGCCTACCGGGATAGTATTTGTTTAGTCTCTAATTTTTGCCTGGACCGCCCTTTCGGGTTTTCAATCCACCGAGACGCTCATTTTTGCCTAAGTTGCCCTTTCAGGTTTTCAACTTAGCGAGCTGTTTTGTTTTTTTCTTTTTTAAGAGAAGTATTTTTTGACTATGTCAGCATTCACAGGGTGTGGGAAATCCTCGCCATCCATGGTGGTAAGCAACATGGCGCCGCCGGAGAATATTTTCTTGATTATGAATGGTCCCTCGTAGGTGGGAGTCCATTTGCCTCTGGGATCACCTTGTGGTAAGATGATGCGTTTGACAACCAAGCCACCAGTTTGGTATGCTTGACTTTTGACTTTTTTGTTGAAGGCTTTGATCATACGCTTTTGGTATAGCTGACCATGACAAATAGCTGCGAGCCTTTTCTCATCAATCAAGTTTATCTGGTCCAACCGTGTTTGAATCCAATCGTCTTCGTCTAGATTGGCTTCTTTCATAATCCTTAGGGAAGGAATCTGAATTTCAATTGGAAGAACTGCCTCCATACCATAGACTAAGGAGAATGGAGTTGCCCCGGTTGAAGTACGCGCAGATGTACGATAACCATGAAGAGCAAAAGGCAACATCTCATGCCAGTCTTTGTAGGTTACTGTCATTTTTGTATGATTTTCTTGATGTTCTTGTTGGCAGCTTCCACCGCGCCGTTCATCTTTGGTCGATATGGAGAGGAATTATGATGCTTGATTTTGAACTGTGTGCAAAGTTCAGTAATCATTCTGTTGTTTAGATTTGTGCCATTGTCCGTGATAATCCGTTCAGGGATGCCGTACCGACAAATGAGATTGTATTTGATGAACCGGGCCACCACATTTTTGGTGACAGAAGCAAATGAAGCTGCTTCTACCCACTTTGTGAAGTAGTCAATA